>NW_011500168.1:166335-201512 GCF_000495115.2 Populus euphratica
GTTAACAACAAATCAAGTTCCTTTCAATTTCAGTTCTTAAATTCATCAATCAATCCTTTCATTTATGTGATAAGTCTGCATTAAAAATAGACATTTACCATAAATTATAGGTATCTTATATTATTAGATACATTATTATAAAACATGTTTTAGTTAAGGAGTTATTGATACTTCAAGTGCAAAATGATGATATAAAACCTTGATAAAAATGCACTTTTAAGTACTAATCAGCCAACAAGTTTATTACATATATTTTTTTTTTGTTTAGAAAAGACCATTCTAGAGTTGATTGGTTATCTATAGTGAAAACCATATCCAATGGTCATGTTTAAGTTGTTTAGGAAGATAACAATGAAGTAAATACAAGAGACAATATTTATCAAATTGATGAATTAGTTGATGCATATCAAGTTATTCTATCTACCGACTAAGAAGAAAATTGAAATTTTTGTGTTGTTGAGAATATTTTTGTCAATGTTGACGTTAATGAGTTAAATGATGTTATAAGAACCAATGGACATGTAGAAGTTGATGAAGGTGATGATATCGATTAGCATCAATTTAATGAAGAAGATTATGATGAACATGATGACGATAAAATTATTGAAGAAGAAGAAGAATTTAAATTAAATTATAAAACATTAATATGTAATGAAATTGACTTTAATGTAATTTTTATGGTTCCTTTACAATAAATTTTTATTAACATTATTGGAATATTTATTGTTGTTATTTTATTAATATGAATATAAATGGTGTTACTATGTTGTTATGCAATCCAAACAACACTAAAGAATCCATTAGAGGTTCTAGCTAGTCTAATGACAAGGCTTAGGGTTAATGGGTTTAAAAAAACTTTTAATGGACTTGTTCAAGATACATGGGCTTAGGTGGGTTTCAAAAGGGTAATAAATAATGAAGAAAAATCCTTAGTTAATATGATTCATGTTCAAGAATGGCTTGTTAGTGGAACCAAGGCCATTATATAAGGATTGGGATAAGAAGACTCAAATTGGAGAGTTTGACATTTAGCTACTGTTTGATCATAACTAAAGCTCCAAGTCAAATTTTTTATGCGATTCTAGTTAGGATGGAAAATAGACTTCTATACATTTCCATTGATATATAGAATGACTTCTAATTTATTAAGATGAGAGAATCATTCGTTTGAAATTAAGCATTGATGCTGCCAGCAGATTACAAGAGAAACTGACATTGACTTAGTTTAATTAGTTGAGCTATTGATCTATTTTTGTTTTGTGTGGCAATACTTGTTAAGTTTCAAACTTGTTTATTTTATTTATTTTAATTAGTTTGGACTAGCTTTAGCTTGGTTTGAGTATTAGTTAAATTGGTTTTATGTGTGACCCGTTAGGGAAACTAGAGTTACTTAGCTTTCTAGTATAAATACTCTTTATGAAGAATATTTAAATAACTTTTTTTTTTCAGAATAAAAATATTACCTCTCTTGATTCTTGATTGAACTTTAACTCTTTAAACAATTGATCAATTTTTGCTAGCGATTTTATACTTTTTTTTGCTCATTTCCTAGTATAGGCGTTGTGATTTGTTGATTTATACTCTTGTTATCTTGAAGGAAGTCTTTCATTATGATAAATTCAACTTTATACTCAAACGTGGACTAGATAGATCTTAGGTTCACAAATTCTATTAAGTTTCGCTAAGGTTCGCATCATGTTGTGATTTTATTGTATTTACAGGTTCAACAGATAAGGAAAACAAGAGCATTTATAGGTAAAAAATATTTTACATAAGGAATGTAAATACCAACTGAATTACCGATAAACTAAGTCCTTTGGAAAGTTTCATAAAGTTGAAACAAAATTACATGACTTTACCATTAACCATTACATATAAAATTACTAATAGATTAAGCCCATCAAAGAGTTTTAGAGAGTTGAAAAAAATTACTTGGCTTTACCAATGATCATTACAGATGAAGTTACCAAAGAAACAAACCTCTTAAAAAGTTCTAGAGAGTTTGGAAAAAATTATATGCCTTTGCCACTGATTATTACAAAATTATCGATGGACTGAAAATTCATCTGAGAATTTTGGGAGGTCTTCAAAAAAATTTAAATTTAATTGAAAATTTTAGTTTTTATTTACCAAAAAAATTACTGATAAATGTTTAAAAAATATAAATATTTAATTATTGATTAAAAAGCCCTAAGTAAAAGTTCAAATCTTTAATTTCATAAGAAAACACCTTTTCTTCTCTCTTTTTCTTCACTCATTCTAAATATCAAAATTTTCTTCACTCTCTGTCAATCTCTTCTCTCTTTTCTTCTCTTCCACTCAATGTCTTCTTCCTTCGTCCTCTTTTTTCTCTCTGTCAAAATCTTTTTCATTCTTTATCAATCTCTACTCTTTCCTTTTCTTTTTCCCTTAACGTTTTCATCCTTCATCCACCATGTCTCCATGACTTTGCTAGGCAAATATCCTACCACTTTTGAGTTTTCAAAGCTTATTGTTTTGCCTTATAATGCTCCTAATTTTTTTTTTTGCAACAATTATGCAAGTCTCACTAAGTTGGATTAACATAGTAAAAAAATAAAAATTTGCAAGCAATTATGCAAGTCTCATTGAGTTGGATTAACATAGTAAAAAAATAAAAACAAGAACAACTATGGTAGGGCTTTTTATTTTTTTTTGTTTTATTTGCTATTTCTTTGAGTTTATGAGAGTTAGTATTTTTATGAGAGTTTAACCTGATAATATAGGAATGCTGGGTGGACTTATTTCTTGTTATTTGATTATTTTTTATTATCATATAAAATAGAAATGCTTAAATTTAGTGCAAATTAATCATATAGAATGAAAATGTTTAAATTTAGTGCAAATTATTTTTACTGGCAATTCTCTAACCCTAATAAGCTTGTTCTTTTCATTTGGTTAAAATATAAAAAAAACTTTCTTTATGTTTCAGATTGGTCTTCTAGGAATAGCATATATAAAATAGTTTTAAACCTTAGCTTTTAAGGAGCGTAGAGTGCTTAGAAATATCTATTTTTTTTGTTTTATTTTTTCAATTAAGTATTAGGGTCATTTTATGCCAGTCAATTTGTAAATGTGTAAATGGTCAATAAAAAAAAGATCTTTATGCATATATTTTCAAAATAATTAGTAATGCATATTAGTTTTCCATGATTTTTATGAACTTGTCTGAGGAAATCTTCTCTTTTTTCATATGAGTGTATGTATCTTTCTCAAATTTATATTTGAATCTAAATTATTTGTGAGATTTATATAGGTGCTCAATATGAGTATCCATAAACTTTTCATCTTATAAAATAATCAATTTATAAAAACATTTTAGTCATAAATAAAATTAATTAGTTTGTGACTTTATTTATTGATGTAGATATATAGGTAAATGAATTTTTAGTAGTTTCTTATATTGCATAGGAGAGGTGTTATTGACTTTTTTTTTCAAAAAATAGGAATGTTATTACCTTTTTTAATGATCTAATTCATTTAGATGCCAAAGAGAAAGTTCTTAATGAGTAGTACAAACACGAGCACTGCTAGTTCTTTTAGTTGCACTTCTGATGATCATGAGTTGTGTGATGTCAACTCGTAGAAGGGGTCTTCGTTAAGAGAGACATGTATATACTATAAAGTACATTGCTCAATGAATGCCGGACTGCTCAATGTAAGTGTTTTTTTTTTATTGCAAGATTAAAAAATAAATAAAAATGAATAATTTTTATAATAAATTTCAGTTAATGAATGGAATTTCAAGTTTACAAATATAGAGGTTGCTCATACAATAATATCAACAATGAAATTGTCTAAAAAAATATAATTATTTTAGTAGAGTCAGGTTTTCAAAAATTCTAATTAATAAAAACCTATGATTGATGCATGATTTGAAATATTCAATATTCGTGTGTGTGTGTGTATTATTATTTTAACTTGGTTAGTACTCTTTTTTAATTTTATGAACTTACTACTTGTATAAATTTGATGTGCAAGGAAAACTTTTATTAGGATAGAGTTGATAAGATTTTTGCTAGGAGGGTTTGGAAAAATCACAGCGCAACTAGGTAAAATTGATTTCAAAATATTTTTTTATATAAATTTTAAAATTTTATTTTTCATAATCTTAACCGATAATTTATTTCTACCATATAAGTCGAGTGATATATGATATAAGATGTAAAAAAAGAAGCTAAAAAGAGAGGTCTTTCATGATAGGTAGACATTGTTGTTTATAGGGTTTTAGACCTCTGCATGTCTTAAAAGCTATATGAAAAGCTTATATCTAGTGCGTGAAATTTTAACATTTCACGTGACAATTACAGTTAAATATAAAGAAATAGAAAAAAGAGATTTATTGTTTAATAACCAACATACTAGTTAATCTATTTTGTTCATTTTGCATTGAAAACGGGTGGTAAGATTCCTTTTTATTAAATTTATTTTTTAAATTATTAGTTTATATGAAAATATTTAACTAACAACTTCTTTTTGCAGGCTGCAGTTCTTGGGCGCGAACCAAGACCGATGAAGTATTTTGTAGAAACTCACATGTGAAATGATAATTATTGAAAAGGGATGCAACAACTTGTGGATATTCAAGCTCAAAAGTTCATGGTGAGTTGGATTTCAATATTTTTTTTCTTAATTTATTATTTTTTAAAATTATTTGAGTGAATTTTTTTCAAGAAATATATATCACTAGATTGTAAGAGAGATATGAGGACAACCCTTCAACCCATCCGGACATTGATTTGAATTTATGGTTAGTTGATGGATTGTCTAGTGGACTAGATAAGAATCATATTTATGATATCCCAAACACTATGGCTAATGATATGCAGACGACCCATAATGTCTTAACTTTTGGTCTCTTCCAATTAGGTTTGAGTTCCCATTGTTCAAATTTCTAAGCAATTCTATGATAAAAAATTAAAATTCAGATGATCCAGCTTACTACTAAGACATAACAACTTAGTGATGAGACAACCAAACTTGGGTGATTGTATATGGAGTTGTTGTCAAACATTAGTGGTATAAGTGGTCCACCTCTTTATCCATCTAGTCCTAGTTAATATCTGTCTCTTCCTTCTTTAACTTTTTTTCTCTAGATGAATTGTATTCAGATTGATGATTTTTAAATTTATAATAAATATTTGGTTTTTTATTTTAGTTTTATTTCTTTAATTGTTTTTCTCTTTATTTTATTTTATTGAAAAAAGTATTAAACACATTATCTGACGGGATTACTGACGAACTAAGTCAATTGAAATGTTCTAGAAAGTTGAAAACAATTTACATGAAATGCTACTACGTATTACAATAGAATCATCGATGAACTAAGTCCATAAAAAAAATTCAAAGAGTTGAAAATAAGTTACATGAAATACCATTGATCATTATATATGGAATCATCGAAGATTAAGTCTTTCAGAGAGTTTCATAAAGTAAAAAATATTACAAGAAATGCAACTACCAACACGCAAATCATTGATGGGTTAATTTCATCGATAATATGAAATAAATCTCTGATGGCATTACTAATAGAATGATGTTAGAAAGATTTTTTTAGCTCTTTTTTTCCATCTAAAACTCTATCAATGATTTTATTATTAATGAAATTAGTAACAAAATTGAAATCATTAATGATAAAGTTTTCTGACATGCAATTACCAATTACCATCCATGATTCCATTGCTAAATTTTTCTCCGACATAATAAGTGTCTAAATATCGATGAAAAAATGTGTCGATAATAGGCAAAATTCTGGTAATGTTTGATGAATGTTAGCTATTAGTATTTTTTCTATTTCTATCATCTATGGCCAAAAATCACAAATTAAAGATTCATCCTTTTAACCATATTTATTTTAGTAGTGTTATATTAGGTTGTATGTTATGTGACATGATAAAAAAAATTAATGTTTTTTTTTCAAATGTGGGAGTGTTAAAGTAATAAATAACTTGACAAGATTAGGATTGAACCATAAGGAGGTGAACTATATAAAATTGTAAACAATAAATGGAAATGAGTTGTAGAGAATTCTTGAGATGTAATATTAATGTAAGGAGTAAATTTAATGTTTTTTTTTTCAAATGTGGGAGTGTCAAAGTAATAAATAACTTGACAAGATTAAGATTGAACCACAAGGAGGTGAATTATATAAAATTGTAAACAATAAATGGAAAGGAGTTGTAGAGAATTCTTGAGATGTAATATTAATGTAAGGAGTAAATAAGAATAAAATTATAAACAATAAATCTATATTGTAGGATTTATGCAACTGTCTTATTTGATGAGAAATGACCCCCACATGTCTTAAAATTTAAAATTTAATGATATTACTTATCTAATTATCGGGAATGCATCTTCAAAATATTTGATCCAGATAATATTTGAATAAGGGTCATCCTAATAAAAGTTCTTCATTTTGTTCAAAAACTTTCTTTTATCTAGGATACTCTAATGAGTTGGCAAATGTCCTGAAGTAAGAAAATTGATATTTTTAGCAAACCAAGGCATTGAACTAAGAGAAAGTAAGGATTATTTAGGAAAATAATTATCGATTGGTGAGATGTCAGATGTCAAATCTATTTTCAATTTTGACAAATGATCTTCGAAAACATTGTTGGTGCCTTTGTTGTCCTTGATTTCTTCTTAAGAATAAATCATTTGCAATTCTTTAGATTCATCAAACTTAGTTTTACTCAAGGTAGATTCAAATTGATCATAAACCAATTCTTCAATAACATCTACTTATTTTAATGTTAAAGTCCATTTTTAGTTTCTACTACACTTATTCTTACACTATTAGTTTCTATAACAATTATTCTTACACCATTAGTGTAACCTTTTCACCTTGACATAATAAACTTAACTAAACATAATGAAAGAAGAGAAACATTGATAAACAAGAAGAGAACATGATTATATAAATATATTAAAGAAAATAAAAGGCATAAACAAGAGATTAATGAAATCAAAACTTAAGCATTACAAAAATATAAAGAAAGAGAGCAAGAATATGATCTTGATCTAAAAATCAAGATGCCTAATTGTATCACAAATGCCTCATTTTATTCGTCAAAATTCAGAACTATTGATTTGTTAACTAATTATTAAGTGGATGACTACCTCTTGACTTGTTAACAATCCTTATCTTATTGTCTACCAAAAACATCATTGCTAACATAAGAATTTGAACAAACAGTCTACATGAAAGTTCTGGAAAATTATCTCAACTTTCTAACAAAAAAAGAGTGAGTCATTTGGACTTCTAAAACTCGAGATATGGGTTAAACATTGAATAGTGTCTGGGCTGTAGGACAGATTTCGACTTATTTGTTATTACTACTATAATGTGAACTTGAAAATGATAACAGATTTCGACTTCTTTGTTGTTACTACTATAATGTGAACTTGAAAATGATCTTTTTGAATTTTAGACTCTCTTGAAAGTTTTAAGCCTATGTCTTAGCTGTCCATCCATATAGACCAGATCTAAATTCAAATTCTACAACTCTAATTATGATCCATGAACCGAATGGTTTTCTAGCTTGGATTGAACCAACATCTCTTTTAAACAATTAGCCTTCTCTTTGTCTTTTAAATTTCAATAATTAAACTCATCAATCAATCCTTTTATTTATGTGATATGCCTATATTTAAAATAAATATTTACTATAAATTAAATATATCTTATAGTATTAGATATGTTATTATAAAACATAATATAGCTAAGGAGTTATTGATACTTCAAGTGCAAAATGATGATATAAAACCTTGATAAAAATACATTTTTAAGTACTAATCAGAAATTTTATATTTATTTCCTCTGTTTTTACATGTATTTTTTTTACCATAATTA
The DNA here is from genome assembly GCF_000495115.2 of Populus euphratica. NCBI lineage: Eukaryota > Viridiplantae > Streptophyta > Magnoliopsida > Malpighiales > Salicaceae > Populus > Populus euphratica. The sequence goes on from NW_011500168.1 coordinate 174,206, forward strand.
CATTTAAGCTATTATATCCTTCATATATCTCACATACTTAAATTGACACACATATTTAGAGGATAATTTTGGATGTTACCTTTAAGCAGTGTCTTGTAAATATTAATTTTAGTGATCTCTAGTATATGGTTTCATAGGAGGAGCTATGTCAAGCGAACTTTAAAATTTTTTAGGATTGATTTGTTGTCACCTATATAGGTTGGGGACATATTTATAACTTTACATTTATCATTTCTTTTCAATAATACAAGTCAAATTTACAAAAAAAAACAAGAGGTGTGGACATTTTACAGTGCATGTTTAAACATGCATTTTCTCACATTTCATTGTGGACTAGAAAAATTTACTTTCTCTGAATTTTTACTTTGGTCTGCAAACTTTCTTTTACTCAATTGCATTTTTTTTTGCTCAAACTGAAACCCAATTGCTTCTTATTTTTTAAGAGGGTGGAATTGAAAGATAAATGACTAATATGAAAAAAGGAGGAAATAGGCGGCTACTTCAAATTTCATACAAAAAGTTTAGTTTAGTCCTCCTACTTTTCTGTTAATAAATAAAAATTTCTTTTAATTATCGTAAATTCAATTTTCACATAAAATTTTATTTTTTTGTTTTTCAATCCCTAATTTGTGAGAGGAGAGAGAGTCGTTAGATTCAAACCTAGAGTAAGAGTTATCAGATTCAAAATTGTTGAACTTGATATCAATGAGTTCATTTGATAAGAGGAGTTTGATAGTAATTGTTTAGAACCTTATTATTACTTAAAAAAAATCAAAGTTGAGGGAGAACAATTTCACTTGATACGATTTTGTGTTTTTTGGAATTGTTTTGTGTTTTTTGAGTTGATAATTTGGTTTCTAGATGTTCTAAGATTATTTGTAAGGTTTTTTTTTTTGTTAAAATGAGTTGAAAAAATATTTTTATGGCAAAAAATACTTTGTTATTATTATTATTATTATTATTATATGACAGGTCATCTGCCTTTCAAAAGAGAAAAGAAATAAAACTAAACCCAAACATGTTGTCTTGTGCTGGAAGGCCATACACCTAGGCATTTTTTTTTTAAGGCCAAGGTATGCTAGGCTCTTTGTTTTTTATTTTTTTATCTGTTTTTTAACTTTGTTTATTTTATATTCAAATAAAAAATAAATTTAAGAAAAAAGGTCTATTAAACTTGGTTAAGTAATGAGAAAAGCCACAATATGCAAGATGATCCAATATTTTAACATCTCAATAATTTTTTAAAATAAAAAATGCTATATTGAAAATCTTTTTTTAAGCATTTAGTTTATTTTGAACTTGTCTTTATGATGTGTTTTTATATATTTTTTCTCTTCATGGGATTAATATGTTCAAAATTGGTTTTCTACATGTTTATCGCGATAAAAATTAGTTGAAAATAGATTTTTGTAACAAAAAATACATTGCCTTGGTTTTCTTATCATTATAGTGATGGCCAGAATCTTGGAAGACAAGTGACATATTATTTACCTCAACAGATAATATGCCATCTAATTTTTTTTCCCTTAAAAAATCATTACAAAGATACAACAATAAAAATAAAATCAAACCTAGACATGTGAACCTAAGTTGGAAGGCCCACAAATCTTGGCACTTTTTATAAGGGCCTAGACATGCGTGGCTCCTTTTATTTTATTTTTAAAATATTTTTATTTTATATTTAAGTAAAAAAATAAATTTAAGAATTTGCTTTATTAAACACAATTGAGACCATGACTTAGTTCGCAAGTTTAACTGGATAAGCCTTAACGTTTAGATTGATCTAACATGTTGTCATTTCAATACACATACTATTGAATTTTTTTCAAACATTTAGTTTATTTTGAATTTGCTTTGTAATGTGTTTTGTTTGTTTTCATGTGGGATTAATTTGTTCAAAATTTCTTTTTACATGATTGTCATGGTTTTATAATTTGGGTCACAAGTTTAACAAGTTAGCTTGAGTTGACTCATACTGCATTAATATGTCACTGTGTCAATACTTTTTTCAGAAAAAAGTCATCTTACTAATTTTCTTTCCATTAATTTATTTTCTTCTAGCTTCGCCTTTTAGCCTTTTATCCTTTATTTAGACTAAAACATATTTTTTAAATAAAATATTAAACCCAATGGATTTCATAACCCAAATCATGGGCTTGACAGGATAAGCCTTGAAACTTAGGTCAATTTAATGTTATATACATATACATATACATATGCATATACATATATATTAAAAATGCCATACTGAATTTTTTTAAGTTTTTGGTTAATTTTGAATTGGTTTTCATGATATGTTTCATTTGGTTTATTTACAATTAGTTGGTTTTAATTTAGCTTTTACAAGGTGTTTTTCATCTTGTATTTTTTTTAAAAAAATTCAAACCACATTGTTATTGATAATCCAAGTTGTCGAATTCCATGACACTACTTAAAAATCTCCCACAATATTGATATTTTTTATATATTTCAAAAAAATTAATTGTACCAATGGCAAAACGCTAGTTAATGGAACAAGTAACATTAAAAGACATAGGTTAAGTGAGAAGAATATGCCTAAATATTTATATGCTGAAGTTACAAACATAACTATGTATTTGCTTAACAAATAGTAAGCAAAAGTACTAAAACATATAGCTCAAATTGAAGTTTGGAATGAAATGAAATCCATACTTAAATATGTAAGAGTGTTTGATTGTATTTTCTATACTCACATATCTAAAGTGAGGAAGAGTAAGATCGATGAAAAGGAAAAAAAAAAACTAAGTTTATTAGGTATAACAGTCAGGGTTATAAACTCTATAACCTTAGAACTAAGAATATCTTCATTAGTAGACATATAATATTTGATGAAAAACCACCTAAAAGTACAAAAAAAATTAATTTAAAAAGAGTATAAACTCCTGAGATTAAAGATACTCACATAGCAATTAAAGGCCTTGCTGTTGAATAAGTAATTGATGATAATAAATAAGCAATAAGTACCGTGCTTTTTCAAGAAATTTCTTAAAAATAGAATAATGTTATATTGGAATCAACAACCTATGAAAACCTAAAAAAGTACGAAAGAAAGTACGATGATTAAAGAGTTACAATGCAAGAAGAAATCTATATAATTAAGGAGAATCAAATTGAGAGCGTGGATAAAATTAAAGGCAAAAAGATTATTGGTGTAACGGGATTAAAGTGAATCATGATGGATCTTCACGAAAGTTAAAAGCAAGAAGGGTTGTAAAAGGTTATTCTCAAAGTTCTGGAATAAATTAATCGAAAACTTTGCATCTATAACAAGGCCAAACACTATAAGACTTCTCATTAGTCTTCCAACTCATTGGAAAAATCAAACTTGGAAACTTAGATAAAATTAAAGGAAAAAATATTATTAGTGTAATGAGATTAAAGTGAATCATGATGGATCTTTAAAGAAGCTAAAATTGAAGATTAGTTGTAAAAGGATATTTTAAAATGTCTGGAATTAACTAATGAAAACCTTTGCACTTATAAGAAGGCTGAAAACTATAGTACTTCTCATTGGTCCTTGAACTTATTAGAAATGGGAAATCCTATACCTAGATGTCATGTCTACTTTTTTGAATGGTTGGGTAGAGGAAGAAATCTACTTTGCTCATCTTAAAGGTTTTGAATTTCAAGAAAGTGAAGAACATATAGAATTCACAATAATTGGATGTTCTAGGAATTGCTTCCTAAAGATTTAAGGGGATGTGTTGAACATTGATCCTTCTTAAAAGATTAATGAATTTGGTTGGAACTTTGAATCAATTTTGAAAGTTGAATGAATTTGGTGGAATATTGAACTTATATTTAAGAGATGAATGGATTTTCCTTGAAAAATTAATTTTATTCTAATAAGTTTATGAAAAATTTAAAGATTTTAAGTTTTTTTAAAACTATGTAGGAATTTACCTTAGTAAAACTCTTTGTATTTCATAATAAATTTATCTATCAAAGGTTCAATGGTCAACCAAGTTTGTTCATCTTTCAAAATCAATTCAATATTCAACCAAATTTATTCATCTTCTAATAAGTTTATGAAAATTTTAAAGATTTTAAGTTTTTTTAAAACTATGTAGGAATTTACCTTAGTAAAACTCTTTGTATTTCATAATAAATTTATCTATCAAAGGTTTAATGGTCAACCAAGTTTGTTCATCTTTCAAAATCAATTCAATATTCAACCAATTTTATTCATCTTTTAAAAAGGCTCAATGTTCAATACTTCTCCTGAGCCTTTTCAAAGCAATTCCTAGAACATCCAATCATAGACTTTTATTTTTTTAAAAAAGAGAGACAAATCTTTTTAGTCATCAAATTATGTTCATCACATCATTCTTATACAAGTATTAAAAGTAATTCAATGCTAATTCATGCATAGTCTACAAAAGATGTACAATTTTTTTAACTATTTATGAACTTTATTTAAGTAAAACTCTTCATCTTTCATGGCAAAGTCATTTATCTCTCCAACATAGATTTAATGTTAATCCAAATTCATTCATGTTTAAAAATTTATATAATGTTTGTCGAAATTTATTCATCTTCCAAAAAGGTTTTATCAAAACCTTTATAAATATGATTGCATGTGATTGTGAATAGCTTAGAACCTTGAACAATATGCTTGGATATATTGGCCATGGGTTAAATTGAAACCTTGGTGCTATTAAACAAAAGCTCATGATAGCAAAAATGAATAGAAAATTCATGGAAATTTACAAGATAAAGTTAAACATTGAAAATAATAATGATATGATATTAGTTGCTAATAGTTTAAAAATACTGTAATTCAACTCTTTTAAAGGAGAGGTTTTCAAGAAGGAACTAACTTGTAGTAAACAATTTTTTTTTTCCTTATAAATTGAGTCATGCTTTTATTTTTATTATTTGGCTCCTAAAGAGCAATGTAGATTTGAATTTTTTCTCCATATAACATAAAATAAAAAGCATTGGCTAAAACTTTCTATATATCATATGTGGTTTTTAATCCAAACACATATAGAATATATCCTTGTCGAGGGAAGAAAGAATCCAACTTGTACCATCTAATGATGTTGAAATAAGATAATATAAATTAGATTATTCTCCAACTAATTAGCAATATTATTATGAATATATTATAATGGAGATCCTTCAATATGGTCTATAAACTAATAACAATTCAAGATGAATGTGAATTAAGTTTACTAAATAAGATAATTGGAAAGAGTAATTTGATAAAAAAAAAAGTATTTAAGATATAACTAGTATGAGTTTTAAATTGTTAGAGTAAAAGAATAAGAGGTTACAGATAGGGTTGAAGGGTTTACTAAAGAGTTATATATGCTACCAAGTTAATTTTTTGGGTTTTGTAAAGAATTACTTCAATCACTTATATATTGATTTCTATTAGCCTACATATATACATATTAGTTACACTAAAAAACTATATTACAATTATAAATGTATCTATAATTATTTTTTATTTATCCTTAAAAGCTATATTAGAAAACTTAGCTTTGAGACATTAAGAATTGTTTTTTCCATGTCATCATATAATGAATATATTAACATCTAATAGACAAATTAACCTAGTAATAGGTGCTAAATAAATAAATAAATAACAGTTAGTAATATAAATATATAAAACTAAAGGTGAGTCACTAAAATAAAAAATTAGTAAAAAGATTGACAATTAAATCTTTATTATTGTCATAGTACATATTTAGCTAAAAAAACAAAGTTAAGAGAAAAAAAAATCATTAGAGAAAATGAGAATATGTGATAATCATCATTTAAATACTTCTACATGATGTAATCTACTATGATTGCTTTTAACCTAAAAGAAATTCATCCTTCAAGTCATGTTATTTGCTAAGTTTAAGCATGGCTAGCTAGTACGGTTATTTATTAAAGGTTAAACTATTTCAACAAAATACAAGCAATTTAAAATTTGACCTAGAAAAAGACCAAGACCAACCATCATTGTTTTAATAAACAAACATTGCTGTTTTTTTTTTTTTCAGCACCCAAGACCAAGACCAATTGCAAGTTATACTATAATTGGTATATTGTTATATTCTAAAACATCCTAACTTTTATTAAGTTATTTGTTTTTAACCTCTTCAAATGAGGGTTTTAACAAGGGTTTGAACACTCAAATATCATATTATATTTCTAAAAAAAATGTTACAATTAGATTTATAGTCCTAATTTTATATCATTTTACACCTATCTTAAATTTATATTCATGCACTTTTACTTCCAAAATTTATGATCTCACCATCTATATATATATATATATTATCCATTTGTCATTAACCTAAGATAATGCTCAATGATAACTTATTTATCTTGGATGAATTTATGGCTTGTTGCTCAAAATCTTAAAATTTATCTTTTCTTTGTGGTAAATTTATTAATCTTTCTTTTATATTTATTTCCTCTATTTTTATATTTATTTTTTACCATGTTTACATTTAAGCTATTATATCCTTCATATATCTCACATACTTAAATTGACACACATATTTAGAGGATAATTTTGGATGTTACCTTTAAGCAGTGTCTTGTAAATATTAATTTTAGTGATCTCTAGTATATGGTTTCATAGGAGGAGCTATGTCAAGCGAACTTTAAAATTTTTTAGGATTGATTTGTTGTCACCTATATAGGTTGGGGACATATTTATAACTTTACATTTATCATTTCTTTTCAATAATACAAGTCAAATTTACAAAAAGAACAAGAGGTGTGGACATTTTACAGTGCATGTTTAAACATGCATTTTCTCACATTTCATTGTGGACTAGAAAAATTTACTTTCTCTGAATTTTTACTTTGGTCTGCAAACTTTCTTTTACTCAATTACATTTTTTGTAGCTCAAACTGAAACCCAATTGCTTTTTATTTTTAAAGAGGGTGCAATTGAAAGATAAAGAACTAATGTGAAAAAAGGGAGGAAATAGACGACTAATTTAAATTTCATACAAAAAATTTAGTTTGGTCCTCCTACTTTTTTGTTAATAAATAACCATTTATTTTAGTTATCATAAATTCAATTTTCACATAAAATTTTATGTTTTTTTGTTTTTCAATCCCTAATTTGTGAGAGGAGAGAGAGTCGTTAGATTGAAACCTAGAGCAAAAGTTATCAGATTCACAATTGTTGAACTTGATATCAATGAGTTCATTCGATAAGAGGAGTTTGATAATAGTTGTTTAGAATCTTATTATTACCTAAAAAAATCAAAGTTGAGGGAGAACAATTTCACTTAATATGATTTTGTGTTTTTTGGGTCGATAATTTGGTTTCTAGATATTCTAAGATTATTTGTAAGGTTTTTTTTTTTTTGTTAAAATGAGTTGAAAATAGATTTTTATGACAAACAATGCTTTATTATTATTATTATTATTATTATTATTATTATATGACAGGTCATCTGCCTTTCAAAAGAGAAAAGAAATAAAACTAAACCCAAACATGTTGGCTTGTGCTGGAAGGCCACACACCTAGGCATTTTTTTTTAAAGGCCAAGTTATGCTAGGCTTTTTGTTTTATGTTTTTGTTTTTATTTTTAACTTTTTTTTTTATTTTAGATTCAAATAAAAAATAAATTTTCTAAAAACTCTATTAAACTTGGTTGAGTAACGAGAAAAGCCACAATATCCAAGATGATCTAATATTTTAGCATCTCAATAATTTTTTTAAATAAAAAATGCTACATTAAAAATCTTTTTTTAAGCATTTAGTTTATTTTGAACTTGTCTTTATGATGTGTTTTTATATATTTTCTCTCTCCATGGGATTAATATGTTCAAAATTGGTTTTTTACATGTTTGTCGCGATAAAAATTAGTTGAAAATAGATTTTTATATCAAAAAATACATTGCCTTGGTTTTCTGATCATCATAGTGATGGCCAGAATCTTGGAAGACAAGTGACATATTATTTGCCTCAACAGATAATATGTTATCTGATTTTTTTCCCTAAAAAATCCTTCCAAAGATACAACAATAAAAATAAAACCAAACGCAGACATGTGAACCTAAGTTGGAAGGCCCACAAATCTTGGCACTTTTTTTTAAGGGCCTAGACATGCGTGGTTCTTTTTATTTTATTTTTAAATTTTTTTTATTTTTTATTTAATAAAAAAAAAATTTAAGAATTTGTTTTATTAAACGCAATTGAGACCATGACTTAGTTTGCAAGTTTAACTAGATAAGCCACAATGTCTAGATTGATCTAATATGTTGTCATTTTAATACACACACACAATATTGAACTTTTTTTCAAACATTTAGTTTATTTTGAATTTGCTATGTAATGTGTTTTGTTTGTTTTCATGTGGGATTAATTTGTTCAAAATTTCTTTTTACATGATTGTCATGGTTTTATAATTTGGGTCACAAGTTTAACAAGTTAGCTTGAGTTGACTCATACTGCATTAATATGTCACTGTGTCAATACTTTTTTCAGAAAAAAGTCATCTTACTAATTTTCTTTCTGGTAATTTTTTTCTTCTAACTTTGTCTTTTAGCCTTTTATCCTATATTTAATTAAAATATATTTCTTAAATAAAATATTAAACCCAAATCATGGGCTTGACAGGATAAGCCATGACACTTAGGTCAATTTAATATATATATTAAAAATGCCATACTGAATTTTTTTTAATTTTTTGGTTAATTTTGAATTGGGTTTCATGATATTTTTCATTTGGTTTATTTACAATTAATTGGTTTTAATTTAGCTTTTACAAGGTGTTTTTTCATCTTGTATTTTTTTTTTAAAAAAAGATTCAAACCACATTGTTATTGATCATCCAAGTTGTCGGATTCCATGACACTACTTAAAAATCTCCCATAATTTTGATATTTTTATATATTTCAAAAAAAATTAATTCTACCAATGATAAAATGCTAGTTAATGGAAGAAAAAAACATTAAAAGATATAGGTTAAGTGAGAAGAATATGCCTAAATATTTATGTGCCAAAGCTACAAACATAACTATGTATTTGCTTAACAAATAGTTAGCAAAAGTACTAAAAGATATAGCTCAAATTGAAGTTTGAAATGAAATGTAATCAATACTTAAATATGTAATATGTAAGAGTGTTTGATTGTATTTTCTATACTCACATATCTAAAGTGAGGAAGAGTAAGATTGATGAAAAGAGATAAAAAAAAACTAAGTTTATAAGGTATAACAGTCAGGGTTATAAACTCTATAACCTTAGAACTAAGAATATCTTCATTAGTAGACATATAATATTTAATGAAAAACCACCTAAAAGTAGGGAAAAAATTAATTTAGAAAGAGTATAAACTCTTGAGATTAAAGATACTCATGTAGCAATTAAAGGTCTTGATGTTGAATAAGTAATTAATGACAATAAATAAGCAATAAGTACCATGCCTTTTTAAGAAATTTCTTAAAAATATAATAATGTTATATTGGAATCAACAACCTATGAAAACCTAAAAAAGTATAAAAGAAAATATGATGATTAAAGAGTTACAATGCAAGAAGAAATCTATATGATTAAGGAGAATCAAACTTGAGAGTGTAGATAAAATTAAAGGAAAAAAAGATTATTGGTGTAATAGGATTAAAGTGAATCATGATGGATATTCATAAAAGTTAAAAGCAAGAAGGGTTGTAAAAGGTTATTCTCAAATGCCTGGAATTAAGTAATCGAAAACTTTGCATCTATAACAAGGTCGAACACTATAAGACTTCTCATTAGTCTTCCAACTTATTGGAAGAATCAAACTTGGAAAATTAGATAAAATTAAAGGCAAAAATATTATTGGTGTAATGAGATTAAAGTAAATTATGATGGATCTTTAAAGAAGCTAAAATTAAAGACTGGTTGTAAAAGGTTATTCTAAAATGCCTGGAATTAACTAATGAAAACCTTTGCACTTATAACAAAGCTGAAAACTATAATACTTCTCATTGGTCTTCCAACTTATTAGAAATGGGAAATTCTATACCTAGATGTCATGTCTACTTTTTTGAATGGTTAGGTAAAGGGAGAAATCTACTTTGCTCATCTTAAAGGTTTTAAATTTCAAGAAAGTGAAGAACATATAGAAGTTACAATAATTGAATGTTTTAGGAATTTTTTCTTAAAGGTTCAAGGGGGATGTGTTGAACATTAATTCTTCTTGAAAGATTAACGAATTTGGTTGGAACTTTGAATCAATTTTGAAAGTTGAATGAATTTGGTGGAACATTGAACTTATATTTGAGAGATGAATGGATTTTCCTTGATAGATAAATAGTTTTATTTTAATAAGTTCATGAAAAATTTAAAGATTTTAAGTTTTTTTAAAACTATGCAAGAATTTACTTTAGTAAAACTCTTTGTGTTTCATAACAAATTTATCTATCAAAGGTTCAATGGTCAACCAAGTTTGTTCATCTTTCAAAATCAATTCAATGTTCAACCAAATTTATTTATCTTTCAAATAGGCTCAATGTTCAATATTTCTCTTGAACCTTTTTAAAGCAATTCCTAAAACATTCAATCATAAACTTTTATTTTTTTAAAAAGAAAGACAAATCTTTTTATTCATCAAATTATGTTCATCAGATCATTCGTATACAAGTATTAAAAGTAATTCAATGTTAATTCATGCATAGTCTACAAAAGACATAATTTTTTAACTATTCATGAACTTTATTTAAGGAAAACTCTTCATCTTTCATAGCAAAGTCATTTATCTCTCCTACATGGATTTAATGTTAATCCAAATTCATTCATTTTTAAAAATTTATGTAATGTTTATTGAAATTTATTCATCTTTCAAAATGGTTTTATCAAAACATTTATAAATATGACTACATGTGATTGTGAATAACTTAAAACTTTGAATAATATGCTTGGACATATTGGTCATGGGTTAAATTGAAACCTTGGTGCTATTAAACAAAAGCTCATGAGAGCAAAAATGAATAGAAAATTCATGGAAATTCACATGATGAAGTTAAACATTAAAAATAATAATGATATCATATTAGTTGCTAACAGTTTAAAAATACTATAATTCAGCTCTTTTAAAGGAAAGGTTTTCAAGAAGGAACTAACTTGTTAATAAAAAAAAATTTTCCTTATAAATTAAGTCATGCTTTTATTTTTATTATTTGGCTCCTAAAGAGCAATGTAGATTTGAATTTTTTCTCCATATAACATAAAATAAAAAGCATTGGCTAAAACTTTCTATATATCATATGTGGTTTTTAATCCAAACACATATAGAATATATCCTTGTCGAGGGAAGAAAGAATCCAACTTGTACCATCTAATGATGTTGAAATAAGATAATATAAATTAGATTATTCTCTAACCAATTAGCAATATTATTATGAATATATTATAATGGAGTAGGTTTTGATCCTTTAATATGGTTTATAAACTGATAACAATTCAAGATAAGGGTGAATTAAGTTTATTAAATAAGATAATTGAAAAGAATAATTTGATAAAAAAAAAGTATTGTGTTTAATATATAACTAGTATTATTTTTAAATTGTTAGAGTAAAAGAATGAGAGGTTTGAGATGGGGTTAAAGGGACCAAAGAGTTATATATGCTATCAGGTTAACTTTTTGGATTTTGTAAAGAATTACTTCAATCACTTATATATTGATTTCTATTAGCCTACATATATATTAGTTACACTTAAAAACTATATTACAATTAGAAATATATTTATAATTTTCTTTTATTTATCTTAAAAGCTGTATTAGAAAACTTAGTTTTAAGGCATCAAGAATTGTTTTTTCCATGTCATCATATAATGAATATATTAACATCTAATAGACAAATTAACCTAGTAATAGGTGCTAAATAAATAAATAAATAACAGTTAGTAATATAAATATATAAAACTAAAGGTGAGTCACTAAAATAAAAAATTAGTAAAAAGATTGACAATTAAATCTTTATTATTGTCATCGTACATATTTAGCTAAAAAACAAGGTTAAGAGAAAAAAAAACATTAGAGAAAATGAGGATACCTATAAACTATTCTAATGCGATTTTTAGTTTAGAAGTTGGTTATGTGATAATCATCATTTAAATACTTCTACATGATGTAATCTATTATGATTGCTTTTAACCTAAAAAAAATTCATCCTTCAAGTCATGTTATTTGTTAAGTTTAAGCATGACTAGCTAGTGAGGTCATTTATTAAAAGTTAAACTACTTGAACAAAATACAAGTAATTTAAGATTTGATCTAGAAAAAGATCCAATCATCTTATTATAAACAAACATTGCTGTTTTTTTTTTCACCCAAGACCAAGACCAAGTGAAAGTTATACTATAGTTGGTATGTTGTTATATCCTAAAATATCCTAACTTTTATTTAGTTATTTGTTTTTAACCTCTTCAGATGAGGGTTTTAGCAAGGATTTGAACACTATATATCATATTATATTTCTAAAAAAAATGTTACAATTAGATTTATAGGTCTAATTTTATATCATTTTACACCTATCTTAAATTTATATTCATGCACTTTTACTTCCAAAATTTATGATCTCACCATCTATATATATATATATATTATCCATTTGTCATTAACCTAAGATAATGCTCAATGATAACTTATTTATCTTGGATGAATTTATGAATAATAAAATAATTAATACACACATAGATTAACAAAAAAAATATTATTTAAAAACTGGTTTTGAACACAATAAAATTATATATCAATCAATTTATTACTCACTCATCATTAACCTAGAATAACACTCAGTTATAAATTATTTATTCTAATTAGATTAGTAAATAATAAAGTAACTAATACACAATTACATTAAGAGTAACATATTTTTATTAAATTTTTTTGGATGTAATAAATTCATGTATTAATTAATTTATTTTCCCCTCATTATTAACCTAAAATATATAGTTAGATTAAAAAACATGAATTGATTAATCCGCAGTTGCTCACATGATACACCCCATTTCACACAAGTTAATCCGCAGGGGTTGACTGTTGACCTCCCGCGTGATTTTATCCGTCTGCCCTCGATTTCCAAAACTTCCCCGTTCCGTTTCTGCCACCACGAACTTTTGCTCTCATCACAGCAGTTCCGTTTGGTAGTTTCGTAATTATGAGCCAAAACGGCATACCAATAAGTCATTCGACTTTCCCCCTCAAAATAATACAAAGTACAGCTATGAGGGACATAATAATGCCGCATAAACCATACCCACACTCAACACAGCACGTATATCACACACATGATGAGCAGAACACCAATTATCATCTTATGGTGGCAAACACACGAAATAATGGCGCGTGGGAAAGAGAAAAAGAGGCGGGGCTGCTGTTTGAGTATATAATTGATGTCCGTATTACAAGGTTGTCTTTCTTCTTTCCTAATTTTTTTAGCCATTTTTGCTCTCTCTTCCCTCCCAATTCCCTCTCTCTCTCTTTCAATCTCACTGACCTAATTGTCTCTCCTTGATCAAATATTAAGACCACCATCCATCGCCACGAAAATTCACCTCTAAAATCTAAGGAAAGATCCCTTCAAATCTAGTGGGTCTTTCTCGTCTTTGGCACTTACATAACATCTAGATCGACCACCTCTATCTGTCCATATTGGGTGTCGCATAGGTTAATTTAGTCACATATTAGGTCTCATTTTGACATATACTATAAAGTTTTGTTTGCTACTGAGCTTTGGTTTTCAGCGGTACTGGTGATATCAAGAGATCTCAGGAAAGAAAAGTAGGGATAAAGAGAGAATCAAGAAAGATGACTCCAGCAAATTTGGCAGGTCAGTTTGGTGACACAACTTATACTAAGGTCTTTGTTGGAGGGTTGGCTTGGGAAACTCAAAAGGAGACCATGAAGAAATACTTTGAGCAGTTTGGTGAGATCTTGGAAGCTGTTGTCATCACTGATAAGGCCACTGGCAGATCCAAAGGCTATGGATTTGTATGTCCCTCCCTTTTTTTGCTTCATCTATATACGTTTTTATCCTGCGTTTTTTATGTTGTAAGCATGCAGTTGGTGAGATCTTGGAGCCAAAGGCAGATCTAGTTATGAGTTACGCATGGAAATTACGGATTTCGAAAAGAATCAAGAATTATACTAGGGTCTTGTCTTATTTTTGAGGTAGTTAATCTGGGAAAGTGTGCTGTTGCTATTTTAGGTAACTTTTCGAGAACCTGATGCTGCCATGAGGGCTTGTGTGGATGCTGCTCCAGTGATAGATGGAAGAAGAGCTAATTGTAATCTTGCATCTATGGGTGTTCAGAGATCCAAACCCTCTACCCCAAAGCATGGTATACTACTCCTGCTACTTTTACCATTTTAATTTCTCTTCCATACAATTTTTTAATGTGATCATATATATGGATATTTATGTCAATATATATATAACCCATGTGTGATCCTATATATATATATTGACATAAATATCCATATATATATATATACATATATTTGAGATCAAAAAAAAAAAAAAAAGCTTTTACAACTTTTATTCATTTTACTTTTCACTGTCTTAGGTCTAAATTGAGATGCTTTGATTTTCAGAGATTTTATTATTTAATTCTTTGGGCAAAGGTTATTAGAATTTTGTGGATATTCATTGCTAATTAATTTGGATAAGAATTTGATGGAGGTCCAAAAACATATTCTGTTTTCGAAGAAACACATTGACAATCGAATCATCGTGCATTGTGAATATTCTTCCTAAATGGAGGAAGGTTCTGTTCTTCGTAATTTGGACAGTCTGGACTCCATGATATTGCACCAAGCAGCAGCAGCAGACCAATAATAACAAATATATATACACCTCGAGAAAGTTTGCAGCCATCATCTTTCCTGCAAAAGAATTTTAAAGCACATTAAATGGCCGAACAAACGCCCACTTGCAGCAGTACAACTTAGTTTTCCTGTTAAGGAAATACTTCTGTGCTTTATTATTAATCCCATCAATATTGTTGAAGTTCATATATAAAAGGGCTGCCAGCTTCTTCTTCTTCTTCCTTCTCTTTTTTCTTTTTCATTTGATCTGGTCGAGCTTTGATTATGTTAGCTGTTTTTCAGTTGAAAAATAACTGCTTTAGTGTTAAAATACGAAACAATAATAATAAATAAATGTTATGGCAGGAGGAGCAGGGCGGAACTTTAGGGTAATGAGCTCTTTTCAGACAGGGTTTGGAGGTGGTGTGGGCACAGCTTTTCCTCCAGCTGCATCCTTCCCTCATTATGCCATCCAACAAGGGATGCCGTATAATGTCTATGGGTATGCTAGCTTCTCTCTTTCACTCCCTCTCCCCCCTCTCTTCTCTCTCTCTCATATCTTTTGGGATGCTGCATGCACGTGCATTGCCAACTCATGCAGACCCAACCCATTAAACTAGGGTGGTCGAGAGCACGCTTCATCAATCAAGCCACCTCATCATACTCTCTCTCTCTCTCTCTCTCTCTCTCTCTCTATCTGTGTCTGTCTCTCTCTCTCGAACTTGGTTCAAACGAAGAGAAAGGATAGCCATTCATTTATTTATTCCTTTCCATCATCATGTACTCACCATCCACATGCTTCTTGCTAATCGTTCCCTCAAGACTTACTACAATTGCTCAACTAGCTGGCATAACACATTATGGTTTTCACACAGTGCATTTCGACAAACAATTACAAGCACGTGGCCATCTCCTTTCTTCAAGACCCTACTAGCCCTAGATACGCCTACATGTGAATGGTGACCATGGCAATCACCATTCCTGAACAATTTATATATCTATTATGGTAGGACCGAGACCCACCCGCAGCAGGCAAAACCATGTTCAAAGTCTTGCCTCTATACATTTTATTCATGTGCATTTTCATGCGTGCATACGACACATTAAATGTTAATGCCATGCTTCCTTTTGCTTCTCACCATGGTCTTTGGTAAGAATTGTATATATAGCTTAAATATAAGGTTTCTGCTTAAATTAAAATGGTGCATTGTGATGGAAGGTCAAGTGCTAGCAAGCTTTTGCCTTAGCCCTTTTATAGTCTCTGGCCGACAAATTTAAAACCAGAAAATAAAATGAAATAAAAGTTACCTCTTATCATTTTATGCATGCATACCCACAGATGCATGCTAGCTGAAAGGCAATCATTATACTGTTTTGGCTTCATAAACTCCAGCTATTCTTTTTTGGAATCTTCGCTGACTCCTTTGACGTCAAGCATCGAGCACTAACTTTATTTTCTTTGTCATTTCTCTTTAATTACGCCATTTCAGGTACTCTTCATACTCGCCAGACTACACATACCCAACGGTTTGTACAAATTCTTCCTTTTCTTTTGCTTTTTCCTCACTTCATCTTTGGATGCGTTTTCAAGCATACTTTTAGCAGACAGTGGCTTTTCTTTTAAGGAAAACAACTTTTTATTTCAATTATTTTTACTATTTATCTTCCTTCATATAGAAGTTTCCCTTTTCTAGTTGCTCAAATGGTTTTCCCAGGAATATGTTTTGGATGACTTACTGCTTCAAAAGCCATTTCAAATCGTGTCAAAAGCACTGTACATGTCGATTTGCAACATATGAAGAAAAAGTACAGTGTTTTTAATAGGCAACTAGGCAAGGAAGAGAGGATAGCTAATTTTATTCATTTCCGTAAGAATCATTGATAAATTATCAGATGAAATTAATTTCTAATCCACCATTTCTCTTCGAGATTAAAGCTGGAACACGTTGTAATCGAAACAAAAAAAGAAGAGAAAGATATAACCTCTGTCGAGCACTTAAAGTTATATAGGATAGCATTTTCTTGGCTCAAAATTCCAACGTGCACACTTCTTAGACAACTATTTTGTTATGTTCTCTCTTAATGTTCAAATTGGAAAGATGTTACAAGCCTGATATATTCTTAAGACAGGCACATATCGTTAGTCTTCGAGTGAAATAATCATTGTTGCAGTTCTTATTCTTTTCCCATCATGTAAATCATTGATGCAGAGAAATATTCATCCGATTTTGTTGTTTTTTAGGGTTGGTCAAATGCTTAAATGGTGGGGTGGGTTCTAGGTAAAAAATTTATTCACCATGCTGCCATGTTTCGCGGGGGATGTTGCCTTTTTATCTAATAACATTAAACCCCCCTCGATTTACTATTAATTTATGTATTTTTTTAATTAATCAAGATAATATTATTTAAATTTTTTCTAAAATTTTAACTAAATTAACTAGATTTAACCAAATTAACTTATAATAATTTTTTTAAAGTCTAATTCAACCTAGATTTCAAATCAACTTATTAAATTAAACTGTATTACATTTATAATCTAATATACTCTGCTAAAATCGAGATAAATTTAATAATATTGATTTTAACCTCTTATCATTTCAATTGTCGGCATGGCAAGACAATTATTTTGTAAAACTTTTCTGCAACATATAGTATTCACTAAATGATTAATGTACGTACTAACGTGTAAGTATAATATTAGTGAATCGTTTTTGGTTAGAGAAGGAGAACACTGTTAACATATGGTAAACATTTGTACATTTTGATGCCCATCATTGTATGTACTCGAGAAGGAAAACACTGTTAATATATGGTAGCATTTGTCCATTTTGATGCCCATCATTGTATGTACTCGATAAGCTAAGTTAAAGTAATGTCATCGTGACTTTGCCTCCAAAGATGTAAAATGCAAAGTGGTGACCAAAAGTAAATTTAAAGCTGTTTTGTCTTGTTGTTCTTTGTCAATTTGAAAATAGACGTTTTGTGGTCCGTCCTCTGTAACACTTTCACTTTCTTCTGAAATTTCCTGGACCAGCTGTGACCGCCGGCAGGGTTGTCTTTGTTAAGTTGCTGGAAAGACGCCGTAGTAATAAGTTAAAACTTTTGATTTATCCTATTTCTTTGCAACATAGATTTCCTCGAAGCTAAGGTCTTAGATTCAATGCCCCAGATGTTACCACTAATCAATTTTCTTATCCAAACAAATAAATAAACCCACACTCATGCATTGCTGATATTTTTTTATTGTTTTTGGGTTTTTGAACTCAATGCACAAAATAAAAGCATGGATAGATTATATATCTCTAGTAAATTGTTTGGATTTTGGGTTAATGGTGCAGAGCTACTACAATGTGTATGGAGGGGCAACTGCACAGTATCCCATGTATGGAACTGGGCATGGTGGGCTGATGAATGGTTCAGCTGCAGCCTTTTACCCGTATCTACAATTTGGAGAAGGAAGTGGAGGAGCCGCCACCAGCTACCCTACTTCCGGGCAGAGCTATGGTGTCCAGTACCCATACAACCTGTTTCAGTATTCAGCCATTAATTCAACCACAGGAGGATATCCACAGCATTATGGTGCACCTATGTCTCTTGCTCCCACTGCGGCCTTGCCATCAGGTTTGCCATCTTTACAGCTTCTTCTCAAATTTATGGCCTTTACTGCATCTGCCAATTTTAGACTTTGTAAAACGAGCACTGAAAATTTAATTATTAGGTCACCAATATATAGTATTATTTCCTCTTCTGATTAACTAAAGAAGACAAGTGATCACATTTTCCGATGTAAGATTTTAAATTATGCTACCCGACATCCTCTTATATTAGAAATAATTTTTAAAAAAAACCTATATAGATTAATGCGATTAAGTTCTTACAGCAAGGAATGATCTAAACAATTATTTTCTAAACAGTGCTTAATTAATTATGCCTTTTTTTTTACTGGAAGGAGTACTGATATCTTTGACAGTGTGTTTTGCTGTGCCACAGGCGTGACCTTGGCTCTTCAAGCTCCACCAATTCCTCATCGCTAGAGGGTGTCCCAGTTTAGCCACTTCTATTCTGTGAGCTTCCTCAGCTGTTTCATTCGAGGCCTCAAATACCTTCGGCCTAACCATGGTTCTCTTTCTTTCTCTTCCTAACACAAGCCCATGTCTGGACCTTGGGCTTCTTGCACACACATAACCCCCCATAGGGGTTAAAATCTTCTCCAAGAATTGGAGAGTCATGCATCTTTTTTCATTGCATCTTTTTGAAAGAAGGGTTCCTCCTTGAAGAGAACCAATACATGTGTATGTAATCACCGACTCAAGCTATTGGATTAGCTTGGTTGGAAAAAAGTTTCTCAATCAGTAGCCCCAGAAAGGCTAAGTGAAACAACCATTTTGTAAATTTTAGCCTACGCAAGGCTAATCAACTTAAAAATGGTTTGCCAAAAATGTACATTCAACAAGAAAGACAGCAAACCCTTCATTTTCAAGATTAGTTTTTAAATGGATAATCCCTCCAACATGGCTAATCACCTCGAGTTGAAGAGGCAGTTTTTAGCGAAATCATGGGCATGGTTGCCCACAGTTTTTTTGTGCATTAACATCTAGCTAGCTAGTCTTAGGATTTTAGAACTAGGACAGTGCAGTCATGTTTCGATAAATGCTTTTACCAATTTTACTTTTAATTAATCTTAAATGTGTTTTAACAAAAGATCTTTCCTTCGGTGAGGGAAGAAAATCTTATCAACTCTTGTTTTTCCTTTCTTGTAAATTCAATGGGGCAAAACTTTGGGAGTTTTAGCCCATTTTAGTAAGCAATAGGAGGGGTAGTGTTTGTTTACTTTGCATTTAGTTATCTTATTGCAACATCATGCTAAGAACTCCATAAATGGATTTGGAGCTCAAAGCACCCTGCATGTAACCCAGGGAGATATTTTGGTTCCCTTGGGTTCTTTTCCTCTAACCCACCAACCATGGTTAGGACTTAGGCCAGCTTCACCAATCTCTGCCGTCTCTCCCTCCCTCCCTCCCTCCCTCCATGGAACTTTTACCTGGAGATGGACAAGAATACTTTTTATATTATGTATAAGCCTATGGTTTGGATTGTAATTAGAATGCTACTTAGGATAACATTCATTCTTCAACAATGGTGGTTGAGAATGGATGTATTACTTACTTCTATGCTTTAATTTGGGACTGATATGCTTCTTCGTTAATGCTTTGCCCATGCATGAGATGTAGCATTAATTTTTTCAAGTTCACAATTCTGTCATGGTAAATTTCAATATTGGTTTGAAAATTATTATGATTTGACGTATGAAAATCTACATTAGTTGTTTTCTTTAATTAAAATGATTTAACCAAAATTTTGGCGACCGCTTCATCGATCACTTGGCTTCCTACAAGTGGAAAACTTGTGCAAGCAAATCTTTTCTGTTCTTTCTTGATCAGAATAAGTAAATGTTTTCACTTTGGCATAAAATTAAAGAAGTATACGACCAATTTACAACCAAATTTGTTGCTTGTAGAAAGTGAGGGTCATAACTTGGGACTAAGAAAAGATGTATACAGTAGCTCATGTTTTTTTATTTGTTCTATGAAAAACAATGAGCTTTTATT
Organism: Populus euphratica; assembly: GCF_000495115.2. Classification (NCBI taxonomy): domain Eukaryota; kingdom Viridiplantae; phylum Streptophyta; class Magnoliopsida; order Malpighiales; family Salicaceae; genus Populus; species Populus euphratica. The sequence goes on from NW_011500168.1 coordinate 194,592, forward strand.
AGAGAAGAGAAGCAAGACAGAACAGAGCATCAAGAGAATGGAACACTAAAGAAAAAGGAATAAATAAAATAAACTGAACGAGAAACATAGAATTAGAACCAGGCAATGAAATCCTCCCGAATATCCAAGCTTTGCTTTGCCAAGCAATTACATTTCCTTGTCTTATGGTGTAAATAAAGCTGACTTTCCTCAAATCTTTAACTTTCATGGCAACAGAGTTGAAAAGAATTTGCGTCCTCCAGAACCATAGCTTTGTTGAGCCATCACACATCCAAGAAACTGCATAGACTGAATCAAACTCCACCACCCGCCCATATGTCTGTTCTATCTGCTGAAATGATATTGAACACATCCAAGAAACTGGAGAGACTGAATCAAACTCCACCACCCGCTCGAATGTCTGTTCTATCTGCTGAAATGACATTGAACACATCCAAGAAACTGCAGAGACTGAATCAAACTCCACCACCCGCTCGAATGTCTGTTCTATCTGCTGAAATGATATTGAACACATCCAAGAAACTGCAGAGACTGAATCAAACTCCACCACCCGCTCGAATGTATGTCCTATCTGCTGAAATGATATTGAACCTACATCCCACTTGTTCTTTGAATGCGATGATGTGTGGAGACTTTGGAATACAGAGGATTTTGTTGCCCAACACAGTAAAATCTGTTTCAATAGTGGGGATTTTGTTGTGTTGGGAAAAATACGGTTCTTAACTCTGTATCTTATGGACCCTATGTGAATCGAGGAATAATGTTGTCTTAGAAAAGAAAGGGCCCAATTGGAAAGATAAATATTCCCTAGCTTTCGACCGACTGGCTCTTGGGGCGAAAAGCTGTGTCGAGGATTTCTGCCGCTAAGATAAAGACTTAAGCGCAGTGCTGATGGAGTGAAATTATGAATCAGTCAATCTCGGGATCCACCCCTTATTAATTGGATTTGTCCAGTCCAAGGCTATCTTAAGTGAAAGATGGATGTCTCCTCAATATTGAAGGCGGGTTTATGAACTGTCCGCAGGGGGGCGTTGTGTGTTAAAGGGGGGCAGAGGAGTCGCCTAAAGCATTCGATGGTCTCCCAATCCCAATAAGTAACTTGTTTTGTAGGCGCTTATGATCTCTGAATCTAAATTTAGCAGTATATCTTCAACCTTTCAGTCCATTTATCAATATTAAAAGGATATTAATCTTATAGGGTTTACCTTAAACCTTATTAGTGGCACTGTTTGTGAGGAATTCTTGAATAAAAGCTAGTTCCATTTATTTTTTATGTTTTTCCATGGCTAACAAGCCACAAGTTCCAGTCCATGGGAAGCTCATGGACCTCCCCACCATAAGTGCTCCATCATCATCGTCAAGTCTCTAGTAATTAGCTTAACAAGTGAAAATACTTGATAAACTCTTTTACCTACATAAGAGCAGCTATAGGCCTCCCTCTTCCACAACAAATGACTCTTCTGTTAGCACCACTTACACCCTTAAATTGTGCAGACAACTCCAATTTAGAGGGGAAGCATACTAAAAAATGATGTACAAAAGAGTAAAAAGGGTGCTACATGTATCATAGCCCTTATAAAAGCTGATATCACCATCAAATTATTGAACTCAATCCTTATTTCTATGATTTCAATTATGAGAAAACAGTAAAGTTTTTTCCATTGTGTCCTTAATATTTTGGTATTGATCACTAAAATATATGAAAAATTCAACAGGAAAAGATATCCATGGATATTAGAAAACCATAGATTTGTAAAGAATCAATCAAAATAAGATATTGTTAAATTGAAAATAAAACGATCAGGATAAGCCTAATTATAAAATCTAATAAGTACGGATTGAGACATGAGTTTGATAGGAATTAAGGAATAAAAATTGGATGATGAAAGCCATGACTAAACATCGATGATTAATGATTTTTATAGTACTATTATGCTTGTTAAACTGCTAAGAAACTAGCTTAGAGCACCCATACCCATTTTCTACAAATATCTTAGATTACTACTATGCCAGTTTTTCAAGAAGACACATTTTTATTTTTTATAAAAAAGTCTTTAAATGGAGCTAATATAGTTGTTTTATTCAATTTAAAAAGGACCTTAAATAGACAATAAATTCCTTAGTCATTATTGGAAGGATTTATAGTGAGAATATCACTTCTCTAAATATAGTAGGAAGATATGATATATCTTTACGTAGATAATCAATTAAATCCATAAATAAGACTAGATGATTTGATTAGAAGTACATGTCCATACAAGACCAATCTTTGAGATATTGTTTTAACCTAGGACCAAACATAGTGTCATTGTTAAATCTTTGTCCGAGATTGCATGTTTATAGCGAGTGTTCATCATAAATAAATATTTTGGATTTATTTTCTCTTACAAAGCATCCAAATTATAATGTTATTATAGAAAAACTTGTTCAGCTATATTGTAAACCACCTAGAGAGTTAACAGAACTCTTAGATGTCAATTTGATGTTAGAAATAAAATATCCGGAATGAGAATAGAGAAATCAAAATTAGAATGGCGGAGTCCAAATAAAAAAAAAAAAATTTAATTCTTTAATTTTTTATTTTAAAAATAAAAAGGAATAATTTTATTAATTGTAATAATAATAAAAATAGAGAAAAAGAAAGATTGATAGTAGGGTAGTAATAAAATATACTAGTAATTATATTATTTTATTTGACCGATCGATCCAAGTCTTTTTTAATTTATTTTATTTATATTGTTAAGTATATAATTTTTTATTTATTTATGTAAGTATCCGAATTAGCTTATATATATTACAATTAATTCTACGATACATTAAATATTATATAAATCTAATAAGTATATAAAATAGCACGAGAGTGATTGATATGCGTAATAAAATTCAAAGCCAGATATAGTAGAAGAGAACGAGCTCCTAGACCAAGACCTTAAGTGCTAATTACATGGTTTTTTTATTTCGGTTGGTCAAGGTCTTCTTCTGGAACTCAAATCCCTTGACTTATCGGTCAAGAGAATGCTCCTATTATTATTAATTGTTTCCGTGATTTTCGCTTATCTTTGTAATTAATTTATTAGCAGCAAATATTCGGTTAGTTCTTAGTTTTCACTCTTCTATTTTCAATCCTCAAACAACTTTAAAAGGAAAAGGTCATTAATTTTAGGCTATTTTATACATTACTTTTCAGCAATTTGTTTTTTAAATTAACATGGATATCTAAATTAACTTATCATATCTCAATTAATTCAACATACTCTAAAGTTTTTTTCTAATAATATTAGTGTTAGTGAAAAAAATTTGATATATAATATAAAACAATAACTATAATGATGAATAAACTAGGGATTCAATTAATTATTTAATGTTTTAATAGTCAAAACAAAGCTCTAATATAAACTATATATGTAGTTTATTAGTGGTTTAAGTATGTTGTTTTATGTCAAATAATGTAAGAACAGGATTGGCCTATATTTGTAGGATTCGTTTTCAAAAATAGCCTATTCTTTTACTATTTGATAATTTGTTTCTTAGAAAATTTCCCAATATTAATGCTTTTATTAATTAGAGATGAGTTGAATATAATATCCAGTTTGATAATATTAATAATATTTGCATAAGGGTATTATTTTAATTTATTTTCAATTTAAAAACTTACTACATCCCGCCAAGATTATTTGTTTTGGGTGTTATCATTTTTATTTTTATTTTAAAAAAAGGTTTTTCTTCTTTTTATGGTATAGGAACCCTTGCAAGCAACAGCCCAATTTCAAAATCTAAACAGAACTAATAAAGCAAAAGGCAAAGAATTCACCAGTCTTGTTGCGTCAAGAAGATAAATCTCAAGCAACGAAAGCTCGACGAGATGAAGACTGAAGTTCATTGTGGCACGTGGCAGTGCCACAAGCGTGCATGATTCTTTGGACATGGAAATATTAAGCAAGGATGGCTGGAAACAAATTGCAAGAGGGACCAAAGTCAAGAAATTCACCAGCAAAATTCATATTGACAAATAGCTACAGTATGGGTCCCCAAGTTTTTGCCGAAACCTTTTCTTGGGCTTTAAAGAATGAGAAAGTCCCCATGTATTCGCCTGCTAGACCTTTTCTTGGTCTTCAAACAATGAGGAAGTCCGAGGAGGATTAAGTTCTGTCCAAGAAAGTGGGAAGTTTTGCGTGAACAAAATATCTGAATCCCCCGTTGTATTTATACATAAGACTAGACTAAATAAGCCTTATCCCTACTCTTTGTTTTCTCCCATTTAATCTTATGCATAGATTGACTATACTTTACCTGGAATCAACCTTCTCAAATGGCTTCCTCCTTTTCCGCTTCAGCTAGCATCCCCACAAGAAAATATGATGTCTTTATCAGTTTCAGAGGGGTGGACACTCGTGATAATTTTACCAGCCACCTATATGCTGCTTTGTGTAGAAAAAAAGTCCTGACCTTCGTAGACAACAACCTCAGGAGAGGAGAAGAGATTTGTTCATCACTCTTGAAAGCAATTGAAGAATCCAAGCTTTCTGTGATTGTTTTCTCTGAAAACTATGCATCCTCCGAGTGGTGCTTGGACGAGCTTGTAAAGATCCTGGAATGCAAGGAAATGTATGGACAGACGGTTATACCGGTGTTCTACCAGGTCAATCCATCTCATGTAAGAAATCAAACTGAAACTGTTGGGGATTCAGTCGGTGAACATGAACTAGTAACAGAAAAGATGGAAAGGGTGAAGAGATGGAGAGCTGCCTTGAAGGAAGTGGCTGCTCTAACTGGGTGGGATTCGCGGAACATTAGGTGAGCTTTTTCAGGATTTACTCGTCAAGAGTTTGACAAAGTCAACTTGCACCATGTTTATTTTGAAATCCAACTTAGACAAGGTCCTAGTTGAGTTTGCTGAACTAAGCCGTGTTTATTATCAGTAACCAAGAAAATAAAATATATTTACGTGATTTGTTCTAAAAAAAGATATCAATACCAAAAAAAAAGAAGCTAGACCATTACTTCAAATTGTTCAAACATTCGTTCAGACCGCAAGGTTCACGAAGCAAATTTCTATAGTAAATAACATGTATTTTTTTAATGATGTGCGATGTCTTGTCCATACAAATATCAGAATGCAGTAATTAAACAGACGTCGTGGACCCTTCAAGATCTTTATTTAAAATCATTTATTCTTATGTAGTAAATCAAATATATTATATGCTTACTTAATATCTTTAAGAAATTTTGCAGCGTTATTAAACCCAGATTCTGAAAATTAGATATGATACTTTGTGTTATTTTCTGTAATTTCTCAAGAACTTACAAGATGTATTCTTTACGTTTGGTAGATCAGAGTCTGAACTTATTGAGGCGATTGCTGGAGATATCTTGAACAAGTTGTATAAAATGTCTCCTGGTCACTCTATGAATCTGGTTGGCATTGAGGAACACATCAAGAGAACTGAATCTTTGTTGTGCATGGAATCACAAGAGGTTCGGATCATAGGAATATGGGGAATGGGTGGTATAGGCAAGACCACCATTGCAAGAGCTGTATTTGATCGAATCTGTAATCAATTCGAAGGATTCCACTTTCTTGCAAATGTCAGGGAAAACCTAAGAAGGTATACTGCAGTTGATTTACGAAACAAACTTCTTTCTAAAATATTAGATGAAGATAATCTACTTGAGCAGCCTCCAAGTTTGGCAGTTGCTTTTACAAAGGATTGTCTCCGCCGCAAAAAGGTTCATATTGTCCTGGATGATGTGGATAACTCCAGGCAATTGCAGGAGTTGTCACTTGGGGTGCATGATTTGTTTGGTCCAGGAAGCAAAATCCTTGTAACAAGCAGGGATAAGCAAGTGCTTATAAAGAATGGAGTTGATGCCATATATAAGGTGCAAGGACTGAACAACCATGACGCCCTTCGACTCCTGAGTTTGAATGCCTTCAAGAAGAACTGTCCCAAGAGGGATCACATAGAGTTGCTAGAGAGGATGGTAGATTATGCAAAAGGTAATCCGTTGGCTCTGATAGTCTTGGGTTCCTCTCTTTATGATAGAAGCAAAGAGAAATGGTACAGTGCATTGAATAAGTTGGGGAAAGTTCCAAACCCTGAAATTCAAAGGGTGTTGAGGATTAGTTACGATGGATTAGATGGGGAACAGCAGCAAATATTTCTTGATATTGCATTCTTTTTCAATGGCGCAGAATGGAACCATGCTGTGAAAGTTTTAGACAGTTGTTATTCCTCTCTGCAGTTTGACTTAAGCATTCTTATTGACAAGTCTCTAATCACCATTTCTCAGAACACACTAGAGATGCATGATATACTACAAGAAATGGCTTATAGCATCGTTCATGAAGAATCTAAGAATCCTGGAAAACGCAGCAGGTTGTGTGATCATGAAGATATCTATCACGTACTGAAGAAAAAGAAGGTAAATTCTATAGTTTGTGAATATTTTTTCTCTCTCGTGTGATGTAGTAAGCACAGGTCGTTATGTATTTTGAACACAGTTGATTTTCCAAGTAGATCAAAATATATCTATTACATGCTCTAAATTATGTATTGCAAACTTATTCTCTGCCCTTCGTTATCAGGGAACTGAAGCAGTTGAAGGCATTTGTTTGGATATATCTAAAATGCCGGAGATGCACTTGGAATCCGACACATTTGCAAGGATGAATAGTCTCAGGTTTCTTAAATTCTACCATCCCTTTTACATTATGGACTCCAAAGACAAAGTGCACCTTCCTCTGAGTGGCCTCAAATATCTCTCTGATGAACTGAGATATCTCCACTGGCATAGATTCCCTGCAAAATCTTTGCCACAAAATTTTTGTGCCGAAAACGTTGTTGACCTTACACTACATTCTAGCAGAGTTGAGCAACTTTGGACCGGGGTACAGGTACGATTTTTTTTTTTTTTTTTTTT
>NW_011500168.1:201581-202738 GCF_000495115.2 Populus euphratica
TATTTTTTTTTTTTTTTTTTTTTTGCTATGGAGTATCTACATGAGAATTATGAACTTCAAGACTCCTAATCTCTATATAAGCCTTTGTTCTTTTGTTTGTCCTGTTTTGCTTTTGACAGGATCTTCTGAATTTAAGATGGATTGACCTCAGTAGGTCGACATATTTGTTAGAAATTCCAGATCTGTCGAGGGCCAAAAATTTGGAGTATATAGATCTTAGTTTCTGTGAGAGTTTGCTCGAGGTGCACTCATCCATTCAACATCTTGAAAAGCTGGAAATCCTCATTCTTAGTGGTTGTAAGAATCTAGCGATTGTTCCAAAAAGGATTGAATCGAAGTTTCTGAGAATTCTTGATCTATCACACTGCAAAAATGTCAGAAAATGCCCTGAAATTTCAGGATATTTGGAAGAATTGATGTTACAAGGGACTGCAATAGAAGAACTTCCCCAATCGATTAGCAAAGTGAAAGAGATAAGAATTCTTGATCTATCAGGCTGCTCAAATATCACCAAGTTTCCCCGGATATCAGGAAATATAAAGCAGTTAAGGTTGCTTTGGACAGTTATAGAAGAGGTTCCCTCATCGATCGAGTTTCTGTCAACTCTCGGTGTATTGGAGATGAATTTCTGTGAACAGCTTTCTAGTCTCCCAACCTGCATCTGTAAATTGAAGTGCCTTGAACGACTTGAGCTAAGCTACTGCCCAAAACTTGAGAGCTTCCCAGAAATCTTGGAGCCAATGGAATCTTTGAAATGTCTTGATTTGAGTGGAACGGCTATTAAAGAGCTGCCCTCATCCATTAAATTTTTAAGCTGCCTTTACATGCTGCAACTCAATAGATGCGATAACCTTGTCAGCCTTCCAAGTTTCATTGAAAAACTTCCTGTGCTGAAATATCTCAAATTGAATTATTGCAGAAGTCTTCTTTCTCTACCAGAGCTTCCACCGTCACTAGAATTCTTGGAGGCAGTTGGTTGTGAATCACTGGAAACCTTATCAATCGGCAAAGAAAGCAATTTCTGGCACTTGAATTTTGCAAATTGCTTCAAATTGTATCAGAAGCCACTCTTGGCAGATACACAATTGAAAATTCAGGTCACTTTCTCTTCCTCTTCCTCATCGTGTCCCCCCCCCCCCCCCCCCCCCCCCCCCCCC
>NW_011500168.1:203193-252521 GCF_000495115.2 Populus euphratica
CCCTCCCCCTCTCTCTCTTTATATATATATATATATATATACATACACATAAAAGGTGACTTCTGATTTCTGTGTTACAGTCTGGAAAGATGAGACGCGAAGTCACGATTATTTTACCAGGGAGTGAAATTCCAGGATGGTTCTGTGATCAAAGTATGGGATCTTCGGTGGCCATAAAGTTGCCCACAAATTGTCATCAACACAATGGTTTTGCCTTCGGCATGGTATTTGTATTCCCAGATCCTCCAACAGAATTGCAATGCAACAGGATATTTATATGTGAATGCCATGCTAGAGGTGAAAATGATGAATATCATGATGTCATTTTCAATTTGAGTACTTGTGCTTATGAACTCCGAACAGTTGAGTCAGATCAAATGTTACTCTTGTACAATCCCTGCGAGTTCGTAAAACGAGATTGCATCAGCCAATATTCTGGAAAAGAAATTTCATTTGAATTTTACCTGGATGAGCCGTCAGGGATTCAGAATCGTTGCAAGGTGAAAAGGTGTGGAGTTTACCTCCTGGATGAGTGATTTCCACCCAGCAGTGAGTTTTTTGTGTTTTCGTAATGAATAATTCAAGATTTTTGGAAATCAGAGCTTGCGATGATTGCTGCCTCCTTCTATAATGATGGCATCGAAACAGAGGAAGTGAAGAACTGATAAGCTGGAAAAGGAACCACGCCATATCTGGTTTAACACTATGAATGATCGAGATTCCAGCAGGACAGACCAAGCAGAGTCTTTTTCGTGAGATGATTGTGTAAGATAATGTTTAGTTTTACTCAAATGAACATAGAACTAAAACTCTTACTTCGTTAATCTTGTAAACTTAACGTTGTATAATAGCTTAAAGAGAAAATAACTATACCAGTAATTATTATGATTTATTTTAGAAATAAAATGTATACTAAAACTTAGTATAATTACTTGTTGAAATATTTAAAATGTATATAAAGAAATGCATATCACATTAGGATTATATCACTTGTTCTTGAAACTTTTGTTCGTCATTTGGTATAAATATAGCACCAACACCTTTTGATTAGTTGTACAATGAATGTGAAAAAGTTAAAAAAAACATTCAAAATGTCTCCACTAAATACCAAAATTTAAGCTCAAAAATAGAAGAAAACGTACTAGAAAAGGCAGGAAATATAAATGAAAAGAAGGTAAATGAGCTACTTCTTGCAGTCTAGAATACCTTTCATTTAACCCCCTTTTAACTAGATCTTTTAACCAAAATTAATTTAGAACATAATTAATTCTTTTCATCTATTACATTAATTATGCCATGAAATGCAATAAAATCTAATATACATTTTCCCTAAAAAACACACATTTTCCCTTTAAAAATAAAATGCTTAGGCAAATAAAAGTTATTAGTTAGACAATTTATTTATGAATTACCTTAAAAATAATATTTTTTATCGAAAGCTTATTTTATATTAAACGTGTACCCAACCTTGAGCACGAGTTGAGAACATGTATGCATGACTTATGTCCAAAGCTTAATTGGCTTAAGGTCTTTCCCTTCTAAAAGTTTTGGTACCTTGCTATTTATACCTAAAATACATGTATCTAAGGTAAAAGATAATGATCATTCACCATAAAGAGAGGAAAGATAGTTAAAATTGATTATAAATCAAAAGAATCGATCATGAAGAAGAATTCATGTTTGACTAGAAGAATTGACCAAGCAATCAAAAGTCGTAATAAAAAAAAAAACTGATTAATTAACAAAGTTTGAATGCACACTAAACTAAATAGATATAGTTTTATTATGAACAGAAATTCTCAATATAATAACTAACTAGAAGATAAATTTAACTTGTATTAAAATTGAATGAGTTTTTTTTATCTAATATGAATATCTATATAGGATTAGAATTATATATGTAAGTAAGATTTAAACTCTATAATAGTATAAATATCAACATACTATATAAATGATGGTCAACCCCATATATTCAAATTCATGCAATCCACATTATTTTCCCCTCGAAGGGTTTTATTTCTTTTACTGGTTTATTTATTGCTTTATTTATTTTATATACTTAAGTTTCTTGCAAACTCTATCTCTTTTAAAACTCATGTATTTTCTTACACGATAGGTTTTTTACAACAAATTACTTTTATTAAGGCTTTGAGATCAAAAATCCTTATTTTATTTTATTAGAGGAAGTTGTCATCTCGTCGCAGTTTTAATCCTAAGTAAAATTAATTGGTAACATAATAAATCGGTTGCACCTAATGGGAAAAAAATTCAAAATTTGTTCTATAAGCAATTAAAATATGCCTCCAAGAAAAAATACAAGTGGACTTATCCTTGCTAAACTAGATGAACAGTATGTATAAAAAATAAAGGAATGCCATTTTCTTGGTTGTGAAGAGCTTGAAAGTCCACCACCCTTATATTTTAGTGTTCAAACGATGTTAAGCACTTTTAGAGATGAGTTTTTATTATTCAAACTTATTTTTAGTGGCCCTTTATAGTCCCTTACATTTTTATTGGTTATAATGAGGTCATCACCATTAACCACAGATAAACAAATTGATGAATCAAAACCCTATAAATAGTTGTACATAAATCCATTATACGAGCTAGGTGATGTCATATAGATTTGAAAAATTTCAGTGAATCAATTATGGTTATTTTTTAAGGAGCATCTTATTATCAATATATAAATCTCTCTAATACTAATAAGAGGGTTTTCTAAATAGAGATGAAGAACATGATTAACATGACCTACCAAGATAACAAAAATGGTCAATTGAACCATACAAGTTATATATGATTAATTGAATCAAATATAGAATAAAATTTATAAGAATAGACTTAGTAAAACCTACATGTACACATCTCAAGATAGATCTTTAGTAGGGATGTTCAGAATTAGCATGCCTATTACAAGGGTATTTCTCAACATATCAAACATAAGAATAAAGATAGCCTTACTTGGAGGTGATAGCTCATAACATGCTAACCACTCATTAAGTATATAAACAACTATATGCAAACTACTTAGCCCTATATAATTTTTATTCCACGCCATAATTTGTTACTAAGCAATTTTATGCCCTAGAAGCTGTGTTATGATAAGGGAACCTCAATTTCTTTGTACAACAATTTCTTGTAATTGACTAAGAGGGATAAATATAGTTGAACTAGCCTTACAATTAAGAGAGATGGTGATAGAAATATGATGGATAAAAAGACCTATTTATAATCAATCCATACCTTAAATAGGACTACACATGATCCCTATAAAAATAAAGATTATTGATTTCAAGTAATTTTTTAAAGAGAATAACCAATTAACAAAAGAAAATATTATAAAATTCATAGATCAATGTGTTAATAGTGCAACCAATCCTTTCATAAAGCTAAGATGTTTGGTTATTTATTGACTAAAATAGTTTTTCATTGGTTATCCATCCTACTATCAAACTCAATCAATAGTTGGAGAAGATAAAAACTCATTTTTATGAGTGCTTCTAAAAGAAACAACCATACGACATATTGAGAACTAATTATTTAGACATGTACACCCTCATGGATAATAATGCTTGTTATGAGAACATGTTTACAAAACAAGCAAAAAAAAAAAAATCCAATAAGATGGACATTTCTTTTTGGTTATTCATATAATATTGTGAGTTTTCATTCACTAACTGATTTAAACTCTAATAAAGAGTTTGAGGAGGTTCAATAATAACTCATATCTTTCCCTTAAATCAAGGAACAAAGACTGTTTGAGATCGTAACATTAAATAAGTCTAAAAAGTTATTAAACCTAATAGTAAAGAAGTAAACACTACCAAAATAGTTAAAGATTATGAGTACTCTTTTGATACTAAAAGAGTTAAAGAGATCTTCAACATGTACAAGGGAAATTAAGCTATTTAGAAATCATATAACCCTTACTGTTAATAAAAATGAGAAATAATATTATAAATAGCATGACTATTGGAAGCACGTCACTAATGAATGTGTGGTCTTCCAAAACCAAATTTAGAAAACTCTAAAGTCTAGATGCATCCATTTTCTAGACAAGAAGATAGGGATGGTTAGTGATCCATTTCTCAAAGTCACTATAGTAGTAGCTACCCCTAAGCTTGATGGGCTTCATGGAAATGAAAAACTCTAAAAGACAAAGGTTGATCGATAACATGACTTCAACTTTACCATATCAATCTAATTATTTTAAGATCAATATATGATTGTTAAAACTTCTAATTCAATAATTTAATACATTCTTTTATTGCTTAAAAAAATAAAAAGCTAAAACAAACTATAATTTCCAAGTTTGAAATATTTCCTTCTTTATAACTATAATGAAAAAAAAAGTTCAAATGCTCTTTGTGTTACTCATCATTTCAGCTTGATTTGAGTGTAAATATTTTGATTAGTTTTGGAAAAAATAATTAAATGAAATTGTAATTATAAAGTTAGATTACATATATGATACAAAGTCATATAATAGTGGAAGTTCTTATAAAAAGGAAGCGCAATCATATTCTAAGAAATAATCGTTTATAGTTTTAGACTTCTAACTAGAGAACTTTCCCCCTCGTTTACTCATCTTAAGTCTAAACTTTATAACCAAGAGTTTTCTCTTAGGTTTTCAAAACTTATGAATAAAATATTGTAGTAAGTTCTAATTTCTAGATAAAATAGTTTAGAAATTTTACATTTTCTAAGTTTTGAAAGAAATATAGGATACTTATCACTCATGATGACACGTTAAAAGTGTTTAAAAAATGGACAATAATTGCTACCAATTAGATTGAGTCTTTAAAATTCCCCATAACTATGGATACTTTATTAATTTTTTAATTACTTTATTTATTATTCTTTACATCTTTCATTAGGGAAAAATTAATAAAACATTAAAAGCTAAACACTTTGTTGTTAATTTTATATCCAATTGCATTGTGGGTTTATTTTATTTTTCTTTTTATTTTTATCAATTAGCCTTTTTCTATCGTTCCTCGTTTGTTTTATTTGAGATTGACCTTAATAATTTGTTTTGATGACTAGTTATAGGGGTCTTACAAGATTAAAAAAATCATATTATTAGATTGGCGTTCAATTTTAAGAAAAATAGTTTGTATTTTTCATTTTTCAAAGGATTAAAAATGAAGGGACTACAATTAAAAATGAGGCAAAATAATAGTAATAATAAAGCCATTTTTTCGTCCCTAAAAAGAAGAAGAGGAGATCATGCATAAAACTAAAGTGACAAGAGAGAAAACATAGAGGAAAATAAAGAAGAGAATAATGGATCATTGAAGCTCCACCGCAATCACACATTGCCTTTAAAGGAAGCCTCTTCTAAGATGATTTCAATAGCACTAAAAAGGCCTCCATTAGCGCTTGAAAAAAGGTTGCATGCGCCTCCTAAAAGTGGCGGCTTCCTCACACGTCAACAAGAGTGTTACACATATCACTCACTTTTTGTCCTTTTTGTTTAATTTTATCCTTGATTGTTTAATAAATCTTCAATTTAGTCTCATATTTCATCCAACTTAAGTTCAATGAATGCCCAACCAGGACAAGAGAAATGAAGGGAAAAGAATGAGATAAATGGTGCAACTAGATTAGATTATTATGGTCTTATCCATGACTCAAGTTGTGAATTTTGACAAATTAACCTGATTTGACCCGTGTTGATCCAATATATCACCATCTCAATATTTTTTTATAAAAAAATATGATCTTGATTTTATTTTTAAAACCAAATCATGTTTTTTTCTTTTTTCCTAGATCATCTAAGTTATATCTGGATTCACCAAGTCAACTTCGTTATATCAGGATAACACTTATGTGGTTTAATTTAAAACTTAAGTTAAGAAAAAAGTCAAGTCGAGATTTTTAAAGGTTAATTCGTTAGGTTTAATTTAATGACACAATCAAATAGATTTCTATGGCTTGGACATTTTTTTTTTACAAAAAGCTATTTGTTTTCTTAGTTTTTGTTTTCCTATCTAGTTTGGTAAATTAAATATTATGTTTAATAATCTTATTTTTTCTAATTTGTTTATGAGCTTTATTGATTTTCCTTCATTTTTAGGTTTTCTAATTTCTTAATATTAGTTTTTGTGTTTATTTAAGGAATTGTAAACCTCTTAAAGAAGCACATTATCTAAACAAAAAATATTTAGTAATAAAATTTTCAATTAAAAATTTTGTGTGATCTATTTTTTAGTATAATTTTATATTCTTATGCTTGCTATCTTTTTTATGTTATTTTTATATGGGTTGGTTGGTATTAAAGTTTTTTTTAATTGTTAATAGAAATGATGTTTGTAATACAAAAGCTAGATATGTAAATGATTGCAAATTCTTGATTAGAAATTTATGAGATTGAAGCGAGAAGAATTTGAACTCGAGGACAACTTCCTTTTAACCTAGTGAAACTGATGCATAAGGATTTATATAAAAAAATATTTATTTTATTAATTATTTTTATCTTTTTTCTTAACTTGTTTAGGACATTTATTGCATTTCTTTTATTTTTAGGTTTTCTAATTTGTTTAGGTTAGTTTTTAAGTTTATTTAAAAAGTTTTAAATCTCATAAAGGCACAAACTACTTGAATAAAAAATAATAAGTAATAAAATTTTTAATTAAGATTTTTGTGTGATCTTTTTTTAGTATAATTCTATATTTTTATGTTTTATGTTTTTTATTGTTTTCCATCTATGTTATAATTTTGTTTTTGGTTGATATCATTTTTTTAAAATTATTTATTCATTTTATAGCTTTTGTTTTTTTGATAGACTTGCTTAGGAGTAGGCTTTAGCTATTTGTACCATAATTATTAAGTTTGGCTTGACCTAATAGATCAATCAGTCTTGTTGAATTGGAGTCCAGCCTCATATTAAATTTTTTCAATTTTTTCAAGTAGGGTGAATTTTCATTTGGTTAATTTTGGTGATCGTATGATGAATTTTCATTTGGTTAATTTTGGTGATCTTATAGATTAATTCATTAATTTTGGTGTACTAATTTGGTTGTTTTTTTTTTTTGGAATTAGACCCTTTTATTTACCAAATACATCTTTCAAATTGCAAGGAAAAAACCCCGAGGTGAGGTATTTATTTTTGGTCAAAGGAAGTTTCGAAGGTGATGATGCCCAAAAACGCGGTTCAAAGCAAGCCCCATTTCCATTCTGTCTTCGTCCATAGACTCTAATCTGCTGAATCACAAGGAAGTGTATTTTTTTTTTTGTTTTTTCACATGGCTTCGACTTCTTCTTCAACAACCACTCCTCAAGAAAAATACGATGTGTTCCTTAGTTTCAGAGGAGAGGACACTCGTGTTTGTTTTGTCAGCCACCTCTATGCTGCTTTGAAGCGGAAACAAATCTCAACCTTCATCGATTACAAACTTAATAGAGGGGAAGAAATTTCTCCATCCCTTTTGAAAGCAATCGAAGATTCCAAGCTTTCTGTCGTTGTTTTCTCTGACAACTATGCGTCTTCCAAATGGTGCTTGGAGGAACTTGCAAAAATTCTTGAATGCAAGAAAGTTAAAGGGCAAATGGTTATACCCATCTTCTATCGGGTTGATCCATCTCATGTTAGGAATCAAACTGGAAGTTTTGCCGATGCATTTGCTAGGCATGACCAGTTATTGAAGGAGAAGATGGAAAAAGTGCTCAACTGGAGAGCGGCCATGAGGGAAGCAGCCAATCTATCTGGGTGGGATTCACATAACATTAAGTAAGCTTCTGCTTTCTTGAATTTCTACTTGGGCTTTCATATTTTGAAACTCTAGTGTTTTCTGGCAATTGCATATTTGATTTAATTAGAACAAATCATTTTTAATCTGATTTGTAGTAGTTTAAGAGTGTTTATTTTCATTAATTTATGCTGCAGTATCACCGATAACAATGTACTTAGTCTTTTGGGAAATGATGATCTTTTTTAAAGGTGTTTGCATTGATTTTGCTATAGAGTGCCTATTGTTCTGTTCTGGTTCTCTCCAGCTAACAAACAGTGGCGGAGCCACAATGGGAATTAAGGGGCAATTGCCCCTTACTTCTTTTTTTTTAATATTTTTTTTTTAAATTTAATATAATAATTTAACAAGCTTTTTTTTTTAATTATTGTTAATACCTCCTTTTTTTTCTATATATTGTTTTTAAATTTTAAACTATTAATTAATTAAGAAACCTTTTACGCTTTATGTGTAATGTTTTAGGAAAGTTTCCTTTATTTTTTCTATTTATTTTATTATTTAATTTTAGTTTTATTTCTTAATAATATGATAATTTATAAATTTGTTAAATTAATATGTGTATGTATAATACTATATGCATATAAATATGAATTGAAATGAGTTTTAATGAATTAATATGTATTTTATTATGAATTTTATATGATAAATGATGGTAATCAATGTACTAGTAATTAAAAATAAAGTACTGAATAATTAAAAAAATTAAAAAAATATATTAATATTTATATTTAACCCACTTGTGTAAAACAACAAATTAACAAAGAATTGTTGCTAATAATTTCACTAGTTCCTCGAAGATTTAGAAATAGATAAATGAAAGTTTCATTGTATATATTGAGAAAGAATATTTTTAATGAAATTAATAATGAAGTCATTATTAAGCAATTTTAAAATATAAAAACTTGAAAAAATAATTATAATGTAAGTTTTTTCATTTCAATAATATTCTTAAATTAATTTTGCTTGACATGAATTAGCACATGCATTTCAAATTGATTTCTCTATATATAACACATGTTTATATAATATATAATATCAAGTATTTATAATTTGTCCTCTTATTTAAAATTTTCTGGCTCCATCATTGCTAACAAATATGTGTTTTGTGTTTTTTAGATCTGAGTCTGAATTTGTTGATGACATTGTTAGAGATATATTGAACAAATTGCATCAAACATCTATGAGTACTCATCATACGAGCCTGATTGGAATTGATGCACGTATTAAGAAGGTTGAATCTTTGTTGAAAATGGAGTCCCAAGATGTTCGGATTGTAGGGATATGGGGAATGGGTGGTATAGGTAAGACAACTATTGCTAAAGCGGTATATGACAATGTCTCTGCTCAATTTGAAGGGTTCCTCTTTGTTGCAAATGTTAGGGAAGAACTAAAAAGACAAACAGTGGTTGGTTTGCAGAAAAATATCCTTCAAGAATTACTAGACCAAGACATTCTGAACACTGGCCCTTTGAGCTTCGGAAATGCTTTTGTAATGGATAGACTTCTCCGTAAAAAGGTTCTTATTGTTCTCGATGATGTGGATAGTTCAAGGCAAATGGAAGAATTGTTACCAGAGCCACATGTTTCATTCCGTCCAGGAAGTAAAATTCTTTTAACAAGTAGGGATAAGCAAGTGCTTAGGAATGTGGTTGATGAAATCTATGATGTTGAGAGATTGAACCACCATGAAGCTCTTCAACTCTTTAACATAAAAGCCTTCAAGAATTACAATACCACAATTGATCGTAGTGAGTTGGTAGAAAAGATAGTAGATTATGCACAAGGCAATCCTTTGGCTCTTGTAGTTTTAGGTTCTGCTCTCTATGGTAGAAGCAAAGAGGAATGGTGTAGTGTTTTGAATAAGTTAGGGAAAGTTTCTAACCGTGAAATTCAGAATGTGTTGAGAATTAGTTATGATGGTCTTGATGATGAACAACAAGAGATGTTTCTTGATCTTGCATTCTTTTTCAATGGGGCAAATAGGGACCGTGTTACAAAAATTTTGGATGGTTGTTATTCAGCTGCTTGTTCGGATATAAGTGTTCTTTTTGACAAGTCTCTCATCACCACACCTGGTTGCACTGTCAGCATGCATGATTCACTACGAGAGATGGCTTTTAGCATTGTTCGTGAAGAATCTAATATTCCAGGCAAACGTAGTAGGCTATGTGATCCTAAGGATGTATATCAAGCATTGGTGAAAAAGAAGGTTAAAGCTAAAGTCACTAATTATTCTTATTTTCCCGCCTGTGATATTCTTACCGTGTTGTTACATGTTTTCAAGTAGTCCGAGATGAGTTTATTGTTTGCTTATTCTCTACCCTTGATTTTAGGGAACTGAGGCGGTTGAAGGCATATGCTTGGATATCTCTGAATCACGTGAAATGCACTTAAAATCTGATGCCTTTTCAAGGATGGATCGGCTAAGAATTCTCAAATTTTTTAATCATTTTTCCTCGAATGAAATTTTCATAATGGACAACAAAGACAAAGTGCACCTTCCTCATTCTGGCCTCGATTGTCTTTCTGATGAGCTGAGATATCTCCATTGGGATGGGTTCCCTTTGAAAACCTTGCCGCAAAGTTTTTGTGCTGAAAACATTGTTGAGCTTATTTTCCCTGATAGCAAGATTGAAAAGCTTTGGACAGGTGTACAGGTATGATCGTGTCTATATATGAATTATAAATTTAAAGATAGTCAATCTTTTGTTTTACTTTTCCCCCTTGTTTTGTTATGACAGGACCTTGTGCATTTAAGACGTATGGATCTCAGTGGCTCCTCATATTTGCTTGAAATCCCAGATCTCTCCATGGCTGAAAATATAGAGAGTATAAATCTTAAATTTTGTAAAAGTTTAATAGAGGTGAACCCCTCTATTCAATATCTCACCAAGCTGGAGGTCCTTCAGCTCAGTTATTGTGACAATCTTAGAAGTCTTCCAAGCAGGATTGGTTCGAAAGTTTTGAGAATTCTTGATCTATATCATTGCATTAATGTCAGAATATGCCCTGCAATTTCAGGAAATTCACCAGTTCTTAGAAAGGTTGATCTACAATTCTGCGCAAATATTACAAAGTTTCCAGAGATTTCCGGGAACATAAAATATCTATATTTGCAAGGGACGGCAATTGAAGAGGTGCCTTCATCAATTGAGCTTCTCACAGCACTTGTTAGATTGTATATGACTAACTGCAAACAGCTCTCGAGTATTGCCAGCAGCATCTGTAAACTGAAATCCCTTGAAGTTCTCGGGCTTTCAGGTTGCTCAAAATTTGAGAGCTTCCCAGAAATCATGGAGCCCATGGAATCTTTGAGACGTCTCGAGTTAGATGCAACAGCTATTAAAGAGCTACCTTCATCAATTAAATAACTGAAATTCTTGACACAGCTTAAGCTAGGTGTAACAGCTATTGAAGAGCTATCCTCATCAATTGCACAACTGAAATCTTTGACACATCTTGATTTAGGCGGAACAGCTATTAAAGAGCTACCCTCTTCAATTGAACATCTGAAATGTTTGAAACATCTGGATTTAAGCGGAACGGGTATCAAAGAGTTACCAGAGCTTCCATCGTCACTTACAGCTCTAGATGTAAATGACTGTAAATCACTTCAAACCTTATCGAGGTTCAATCTAAGAAATTTCCAGGAGTTGAACTTTGCAAACTGCTTCAAATTGGATCAAAAGAAACTAATGGCAGATGTGCAATGTAAAATTCAGGTGAACCTTCATAAGTTCTCCCTGCTTCTCATGATCATCAACTATATTTTGAATCTCTAATTTCTCCTCTATGTTTTCTGTGTCACTCAGTCTGGAGAGATCAAAGGTGAGATTTTTCAAATCGTTTTACCAGAGAGTGAAATTCCACCATGGTTTCGCAGTCAAAATATGGGATCTTCAGTTACCAAAAAGTTGCCCTTAAACTGTCATCAGCTCAAGGGAATTGCTTTCTGCATAGTCTTTGCATCGCCCACACCACTTCTGTCTGATTGTGTCAATTTTAGTTGCAAATGCGATGCCAAAAGTGATAGTGGTGAACATGATCATGTGAAGTTATTAAGGTATGATTTGGATCCACAGCCAAAAGCTGCTGTACTCAAGTTAGATGATTCGGATCACATGTTATTGTGGTATGAGAGCACAAGAACAGGTCTTACTAGTGAATATTCTGGCAGTGAAGTTACATTCGAATTCTATAACAAAACCGAGCATTCCAAGATCAAAAGGTGTGGGGTCTATTTCCTATTTGATAAGAATCGATCCAGCAGTTGTGATGAGGATTCGAGCCACCAGGATGACAACTGACGAGATTTCAGATTTTATCATGGATGATTTGAAATTCCCACCATTACTGGTCATGGAATTCAATCTTCTTGGTTTAACTGCCAATGAAATATTCAAATTACTTCAAGACTGAGCTGGAAAAGTCTATATCCAACCTGTCAGATTATCTTGATGTCCTCCTTTGCTTCTTGAGTTCTGCGCATTTCGTTCTCCTACAGGGCATCACATCTTCAATCTCTAACTCGATTCCCCCGGTAATTCACCCTTTCTATTTTCATTATTTATTTTTCCTTCCTGAAAGCATTCTAATTTTTATTGTCAGTACTGTTGTCTCTAAAACTCTAATTAATATTGGCGGAACAAGCATGTGCCGACCCCAGTTTTATTGACACAACATTCTATTTATACCTCTACCTCTTTTATTATTATTGAAAGTATAAGATTTTTTATTTTTCATTTTTTTTATATTCAACTAAAAAATCCAGTAAAGTTTCCTCTATATATATTTTTATAAATATTACGAATAATGTGACAAGTAAATTAATTACAACATAAGACGCACATGTTCATTTTTTTTTTTTAAAAATGAAGGTACAAAAGATGAGAGCAACAAATTATAGACATGTTTTAACAATAATTACTTTAGATATATCATCTATGATTAATTTATATATATATATATATATATATATTTGGATATAAAATGATATTATAAAGTCAAACATTTAATCTTCCAATTACATCTTTTGATTAAACGAAAAGATGCAAATTTATGAATCCACTACTCTGAGGTGCTGAAAATTTATTTAATATTGAATGCAATCAATTTTATACTCAATAATAATTTAATATTACCTCCATACGTATTCCCAACATCATTTTTCAAACAATTAACTTTTTAATACATCCTTATCTTTGCAAATCAATGTTGTTAGCATAATTTTGAGGACATGCCAACTTATTTCTCACCTAAACTAGATATTTATTCTATTATTAAATCAGTTGGTTTCTTTAATTCCTTATTAATTAGAATAATAATTCTATTAACTAAAAAATGAGTTTTTTTAATTTTTCATCAATCAGAGCACTAATTCAATTATCCAGAAAATTAGATTATCATATTGTCCATCATCCAGGATTCCATTAATTAGAATATTATTTTCTTCTATTTTGTAGAGAATTATTTTTCTTCTATTTTCTATTAATCATGTCACTAATTCCATTAATCATCAAATGAGTCTCTTAATTGCCCATTCACCAAGACACCAATCCATTTATCTAGATAATTAGTTTCTTCTATCGTTTATTATTTAGGACACTAATTCTATTAATTAGAGGGTTAATTTTTCTCTAATTCTCCACTAATCAAAATATTAATCTCGTTAACTAGATAATCAATTTTTCCTATTGTTTATTAACTAGAATATTAATCTCATTAACCATGAAATTAATTTCTCTAATTGTTTAATATTTTCCAATAAAAAACAATATACAATTAAAAAAAATTATAATTATAATTTAACTAATATTATAGTTGTAAGGTGTCGAATACCCACATTATATCTGAGTGTGTGTAATGGTTTTATGCTACTAAGTAGATCTCATGACCTCTCGTGTACTTGTAGAATTGATATTTGATCACTATAATGATCAATTTCATTCTTAATGTAGATTTCAAATTTCCAATTTAATCCAATTAAAAATTTTAAATGCTTGCCAAGGATAAATGTCCATTTTTTTTTCTTTTTTCTTTTTTTTTTTTTGCAATTTGATCCTCATCCTCACATTAAGTGTTTTAGTCATCATCATTAAACATACATATTATGCCAAATTTCATCGCCCTTAAACAAATCTAAAAAAACCAAATAAATTAAAAAAAATAAAAATATAAAATCAAATTAAAACTAAACAATAGCTAAAATAGTTTGATAATTTTGAGAAATAGTCCAACCATTTTTTAAATCAATCTAGCTATTTCTCAAAACAGCTAGACCAACTCGACAAGTTGATCCAAGACCTGGTCAACCTAATGGCTAGATCGGTAGAGGTAAGGTAAAAGACCGGAATGAACAAAAACCCAGCAAAATCTGGTTGACCTACCGGGTTGACTTGTGATCCAGGTGATCTAACAAAACCCGATTGAAATTTTTTTTTTTCAAATATGTTTTTTTCTAGTTAGAGAACCTTTTTTTATATTTTTTAGTTGGTTATTAATCATTTTCAAAATTCACTATATAAATACTAGAAAAATATTTTATTTTTTCAATGTAAAATTTGAAACTCTTTAGTATATATACTTTATAGTCATAAGAAAGAAAAATTAACTTTTCAATATGAGATTTGAAACCCTTTAGTATATATACTCTATATTAATAAGAAAAAAGTTATGTTTTTTCAATGTATGATAAAAAATATTTTTGGTTTAAATACGTTAACTTAAAATAATAACATACTAATTTAATATCCTTTCAATATGGGATAAAAAAACTTTTTGAAATAATCTTTTAACCTTCATTATTTATAATATGTATAACTTATATTTGCATGGATTGTTTTTTAATTTTTTCATATAAAATATAAATTTTTTTTTTTTAATTTTTTTAAGTTGATTCAAGTTAACCCGGGTCAACCCGTATAACTCAGGACCTGACTTTTTAGCCGGATAAACCTCTGGATCAGGTCTGATAATTATAATTTATAATGCCATCCTTTTAACTACACCTTGACCCTCTCTTTTTTGTATTTATACAATGACCTCTCTTGGTTGTATATATTATGAAGTTTTTTTTCTAATGATTTAGTGTTATGTTCATATCAGTAATTTCATCCTTTTTTAATCTTAATTAAGTATTTTTTTTATTTAATCTATTTTATTACCAGGTTAAATTTTTTATATTTTATTAACTTGAAAGAATTCTAGCCAGTGTTTACAAAGCAACTAGTAACTCTAATCCGTATACTATTTTGTTTTTCAATAAAATATTTTATTTGAAACAAAAACTTTCTTAATAACTCAAGGTTTAAAGTTCTTCGAATTCTACTACTATAAATTGGTATTCGAAGTATGATGGTTTGTAAAAAATATATTTATTGCTGCAAAGCAACTTAGAGAGACACACAAATACGGAGGTTTGGCTTCAAAGGCTTCTTGTGCTTTGAAATCGAATTGACGTGAAGAAAGCAGTCCACTTCAAAAGGCAAATAATTTGTTTATTATTTTTATTCCTACTTTCTATATTTTTAAGAATGATTAAAATTAAAAACTTTTAGCATCGGGAAGCTTATGTTTCAGTCTCATATTCTCTCACGAGGATCTAAATTTACGTTAACCAATAATGCAACTACACAAAGTATATTTGACATAGCTTTTGTAATTATAGATTAAAAAAATTATTTTATAAAAAACATTTTTAATCAAATTATTTTATAAAATACGTGTTTGGTTAAAATTATAAAAAAATTTTAAAATAAATAAAAAATAATTTAATATATTTAATAAAAAATAATTTTTAAATTAAAATTTAAAAATAAAATAATTAAAAATATATATATACTGAGGTGATGAGCCATTATAGAGTGATACAAGATAAATAGTTATTTGAAAAGTTTGTTATTTTATCGGTTTTTTTTCCTATTAATCTCTTTATGCGTTTGTCAGTGGATTAGAAAAATGAGATAAGAAGTTGGCTTTGAAAGCTAGTTTGTCTTGTTTTTATTCAAA
Organism: Populus euphratica; assembly: GCF_000495115.2. Taxonomy (NCBI): domain Eukaryota; kingdom Viridiplantae; phylum Streptophyta; class Magnoliopsida; order Malpighiales; family Salicaceae; genus Populus; species Populus euphratica. The sequence continues at coordinate 218,952 of NW_011500168.1, forward strand.
CTAAAATTAATTTTTAAAAAAGTTTTTGAACTGAAACTAAATCATAAATTAATTCAAATCAATTAATTTTGATTCATTTCAATTTGGTTTTTTCTCTTTCCAAAACCGGTTCAAATTATTTTAGTTGAGTGTTTTTGGATTTTTAATTGATCATATTTTTCAGAACTTTTATTTTTATACTTTCATTTTCTAAAAAAATCAACTTTAATTTTCTTTTTTATAGATCCTTACCTAAAAGTTAAACCTAACCAAAAAATACACAAAATAAAAGGAAATGTAAGAAAAGAAGTAGTTTGATTGTAAAAAAAAAAAAACAGAGAAAATCAAAAGTTATTAAAATGTAAAACTATCAAATCATTTTTATTAGAATCAAAGAAAACTAATTGCAAAAAATTTACATAAATCCTCATCATCTATCTTTATCTTCTTTACAAGGGGAAGTCATTTTTTTTTTTTTAGCTAATTAAGTTCTCTCTCCACATTTCTCTTTTTAGAATCAGTTCGGATACCTTTTTTTTTTTTAGTTTCTCGTTCCGAGTCTTTACTTTCTAGAACAATCTAATAATTATGGAGCATAAAGAAGAAGAAGATAGATTTAAAAGGTGAGAACCAGACAGTAGGGAAAGAGGACGACTAAGAATCTTGATTTAAGTTTAGTGTTACAAGAAACTATGCTATTTATACTCTTCTTTTTTTTTAAATGCTAGCTTAATTGAACCGGGCTGAATCTGTTCAGTCAATTGATTTTAGACTTTGAAAACTAAAATTAAACCGGAAATATTTTGTGATTTTTTAATTAGTTAATTTGATTTTTTTTATTTTTTATTTAATTTTTATCAATATTTTTCTCACCCTATATGAGTTTATCAAAATAAAATATAATTTCAACCCTAACTAAATACAAATGGTTGTGGTTCAATTAAAATTCATCCACGGTAACGCTGCCAAACCCCACCTAACTTCGTTGCAGTGAGTTTGGCAACAAGGTGCTTTCATGCTAGCATAGGGTTGCCTAGAGCATATAAATGACCTTCCATAATTGAGCCAAAACCTAAAGCATGCAAACACCATTTCATATGTTTTGACCATGTACATCAAGGCATGTCTCTGGAGAGATCCCTTGCCAAATTCACTCTTCATCTTTTAATTTTTTTTATTTCAAATATTCGAATTAATAATACAACGCTTGCATGAGAGTGTTTTATGGAGCTATTTTAAGATTTTTTTATTTTTTATTAAAATTAATTTTTTTTATTTTTTAATATTAAATTAAAAAATAACTTAAAAAAAAACCCGCTATCAAACACCCTCCCCTCCAATTTAATTTCTGTCACATGTACGTCATGTTCTAATTAACAGGATTTAAGAAAGATTAAGAAACTCTAACAGGGCGCGTGCATGTCACGACCTAATAATTCGATAGCCAAAATCATAAAATTAAAAGGTCAACAATATTTAACCAAAACTTAAGCGGGTCTCTTTACCTATTACCTTTTAATAATATACACTGTAAGAAAAATAATGTATTCTGACAAAAATTATATATCCACAAAAGTCTTTCCTTTGGTGATTTTTAGCGGAAATATTTGAGGTGTTTTCTGCTTAATTTTTATTATTTATTATGTTTCTTGTGGAATTTTGAATTATTTTAATTATTTCATTATTCAGCTTAATTTTAATTTTAGCGGAAATTAATTTTACTATTTTCATTCTTCAGCTTAATAATGCAATTATAAATTAAATATTTGTAATCACTCTTTGTAGGAAATTATATATGTATATATATATATATATATATATACTTTTAAAATTTCAATTGGAATTTAATTTTTATTAAGAAATATTTAGAAAAGACAATTTCTATAAAACTTATTTCTGAAATGTTTTTTTAAAAATAATTTTAATATTAATAAAAAAATCAATTCATGTATGAGATTTTGTTTAATTTAAAAAAATCCTCGAAAACTTATTCAATATTTCGTTTCCCCAAACAAAAAATCTCCTCCAAATGAAAAAAAATTATAAATATATATTTTTTGCAAAATATAATTTCCCTCCGAAACTCCTAAGACCTTCACAATTCACTGTTTCGTTATTCTTGAAAGCAGCACCACTGCCTTTCTTTATTTTTCAACTCCCTCTTTCCATCATTCTCTCCTTCCAATCACAACCATCGAAGTTAAAAAAATGAGGATGAAATATAGAATGGATTCTGTTAGCCATTAAAAAATAAAAATAAAAACCTGATAGAATTGCCAACAAAATATTATCACCGAAAAATATTTTATAAGGTTTTTTTAATTCCATCAGCAATTTATAATACCAACAAAATCTAAAAAACCCAAATTTTACCATCTATTTTTCATTGGCATTGATTTTTCCAACAAAATATTTTGTTAACAATTTCATTACCAAGTTCCTATATATTTTGTAAACTTTATCAAAAGTTTTAAAATAAACATGAAAATCCCAGTGGAATTCCCAATGCAATCGTTCACTGAAAGGCAGTTCCATGCATCAAACGATTTTAATTTTTTTATGTTATTTGTTATGATCACATCTTCAAAAATTAACTTTAACAAATTTAAAAATAAATATATGATGCTAATAGATTATGCAAACCTATGAGTTTTCATAGTTGAAAAATTTAACTATGAAATTGCTCATTTGATGTACTTGCTCATTGAATCACAAGTTTTTTTTCAATTTTTATTTTGTTTACCAGAGCTTGAGCACTTTGTAAAACTTTATAATGTCACACAAATTCAAGATACATTATCCAATTATGGTACGTGACATACTTTAGTTTATAACTTTTTCACATCTCTATGTCATAATTCAACGTAACCCTTTTCATTTCTTGTTTGTGGGTATTATACAAAAAATAATGCAACCTAGTATATAGATTTATTATACAGAAATTAGGTAAGAAAATAGAAGAATATAAGTTTGCAATAATATAATATTAATTAATTTAAATTTACTTTATTACACTGTGATTTTCCCACTCTCTCATAATAAGTGTCTTATTGCTCTCTTTTCACAAAAAAAAACTCATAGTTTTTGTAAACCTAAGCTAATATAACAAACCTGTAACTCCAATAATTAATCATGATCGAGCCAACCTAGAATATCTTGTAAAACTCATTGCCCATATTATGAAATTAAAATAACCTAATAAAAAAATAAAGAGAATTATAAAGTTTTTTTAATTCAAATTAACATTTTAAACCCATGAAATGAGACATTAGACTAAAAATACCCTATATGGAACACTACTAGATTTCATAGTTTTACTGACGGACTGAATCTGTCGGTGTGAGATTTAGACTTCGTCGGTAAATTTTTTACCGACTAAATCACCTATGAAAGTGTTTGTAGGTATGTCTTTCATCAGTAATCCCAATTTTATCAGTAAGTTTGTCGGAAAAAAAAATTACTAATGGTTTTACAAACAGAAAATGTGCGCCAAAAAAGATTTCCCGTTAGAAATATACCAACGGATATATTCCATCGATGATAGTGGCATATTCAGAAAATATTTTTCAACTCTTGGTACAATGCTGACAGACTTTATCCGTCTATGAAGACATTGGTGATTGTGGCAGTTCTAGTAAATATTTTTCAACTCTCAGTAAAATACCAACAGATTTTATCCGTCAGTGAAGACGTTGGTGATTGTGATATTTTTAGTAAATATTTTTCAACTCTCTATAAATACTGACAAAGACATTCCATATGTAAATCTGTTGGTGGGGTTTTTTAATTTTTTTTAAATATTTAGAATAAATAATATAAAATTATATAAATTAATAGTAAAAAAACCAATTGTGCAAATAAAATTTTATTAAACATCAAAAATATAAAAATAAAGTTAAATAATATTCATCCAAATAGTCATAACAAATTAACGTGTTTCCAAAAACAATTGAACTAGAAAATTGGCGGAACGAGAGGAGGAGGAGGTGGTGGTGGAGGCTAGTCGTTCTCGTGACGAATTGGCCAAAAAGGAGACGTACACGTATCATCACCCATCTTTGATCTAATTTTTATGATCATTTGGTGAAGTTATTGATAATCTGATTAGAGTTGAACGTATTGTTGTTTCAAGACAATGAACTCCTTAGACTGGGTGCTCGATATTAATTGAAAGCTCCCAACGGTTGAGACACTACGGGCCACCGCAAGTTCTCGACTGAAGTGTTGGAGAGCTTATACACCCGTTTTTTATCAAGTATCTTATCTCTATCCATAAATCCGGATCAAAATCCGGATGGATCAAAGGATCGTCCCCATATCTCTCCCTCAACCGATTATTATAGGTCTCTTGAAAATAAAAAAAAATAAATCATCAAATTCAATTCAATAAAAATAATAACTTACAAGATAAAATGGTTGAACAAGCATACCACAAAATGTTGAGCACGATTGTCAACGAACTTTTGCAACCTCTTTTAGCGGTCTTCACTCCGCATGTGCGTCTCTACAAACAACTCTATTGAGCTTGACTCATGCCCAAGAGACATAGCCTGTCAAAAAAAAAAATTAAGTAATAACAAATTAATTATTGATATATTTCATTTAAATTCATCTTATTATCTGTTTCGCATGCACAGCAAATAGAATGGAGTCGCTGGTATGCGTTGTCACTAAACCATGATTTTACTGGTTTCGGTTGCCAGTACCAGATTGTGAGCATCTTGTGAACTGCTCAAACGTCACGTATTCAATATATTGCAGTTATATATCTCCAGAGATGTATAGCAGTTTGAAATCCCTTTAAGCCGCCACGTCATTCCAGCCTTGGAGACCGTTATCTCTTGTGTGTGTGTTTTTTTTTGTTTTTTTTTTGTGCTTATACCAAAAATCACGCAACCTACTTTTATAATGACAAATTAGATTTTAAAACGTAATTTCTTAAAAAAAAAATTAGCGTATTGTTTTCTATGTTACCTAGTTGCTGCGTGATTTTACCACACCCTTACAACATTGTCATGTGCGTTGTCTCACTTGAATTTGTGTTGTGTATGAATAATTTATTTAAAATAAAAATAATAATTTATTTACAATAATAATAATAATTTGTTAAAAATAAGCTAAAATTAGAAATTAACACCAACCTCAAATTTGTCAAACAATGCATCAATTTGAAATGTTCATCAGGATGTTTGGAAACTCAACTCCATTAAAATAATGAAATCTTCATCAACGATTTAAACATCGATGATATTACTCGGGCGGCCTTAATGTTTGTGGAATTGAAAAAAATTAAATTAATAAAATATTGATTAGTTATTCATAAATTATGTTATAATTGAAAAAAAAACTTAAATCAAAACAAACTTACATTGAAAGGTCGTCCTTCCAATGTGTCTCATACTTGTGGGTGAATTGATTCTATTGTGAAGGCACATCGCCTCTGCGCTGTAAAACTGCACTAGAAAAGGCAGCATCGTAAGTCACTGAGGCGCCTCTTCTTGATTGGCACATAAGGGGTGAATTGATTCTATTGTGAAGGCACATTGCCCCTGCACTGTAAAACTGCACTAGAAAAGGCAGCAGCGTAAGTCATTGAGGCGCCTCTTCTTGATTGGCACAGAAAGACATGTCATCCTCATTAGTAGAAGAACTAGTTGCGACCATATGTAAGTGATGAGCTATTGATTTCGTTCTACGCATCTACTTAATTTTATACAAATAATCACATAATTAAATTTGATTATTAAAAACAATAACCACAACCAATTGACCCCATTCAAAAATCTTGTATATAAACTAACATCTATACAAATAATAATTAAAATTAATGAAAATAATTAAACACATATCATGCAATAATAGATTAAAATTGAGACAAAATAATTAAATTCATTCCTATATATTCAATTACTAATTACAAGGTCTATTCAACAATAAAAATTAAAATTCAACAAAGTATTCAATTATTATGGCAATACAAACAATAAAATATATTCAAAAAACTAAAAAAAAAAACTATAGACTTTAGGAATGAAAAATACTTACCTTAATAATATGTTTATTTCAAGACTTTATCTACATTATTAAAAAAAAAAAACAAAAAACACAACAAAAACAACAATAACTAAAAGAAAGAAAATAAAAAAAAATCATTAAGCAAATTAAATGGAAATACATACCTTTTAATTTGTTGAAGATATAACTAGAGATTATAAGCAACAAACAATACTTTTGAAGGAAATGAGAAGACAAAAATAAAAAGGAGAGAATGAACAAATGAAGCAAAGAAAAAATGAACTGAAGGGGCAGTCGCTGGGATTTATAGCATAATTTTCCCAATGAAATCATCGATGAACATTTAAATAACATTAACTTTAATTATTCCATCAGTGATGTTTTGAAAATTCATTGGTAAATTTTGAATTTCACACCAATTTGTTTTAATTACCCTTTAGATTTTTTCATAGTCCGTTGGTAAATCCATCAATAAGTGCATTCGGTTAGAGATGCATCAATACCTTTCCTTTGGAATTCACACCGTTTGTCGGTGATTCTGTTAGTAATTGCGGACTACCGACAAATACTGATGGACTGTATCTGTCGGTATCAATGCTGGTGATGCATTTCTAGTGAATATTTTTGCAACTTTCTGTGAAATACCGACAGACTATATCCGTCGGTATAGAAGTCGGTGATAGTGACATTTTTAGTATATATTTATGCAACTCTCCGTGAAATGCCGACGAACGTGTAATACGTTGGTATAGCGTTGGTGATCGTGCACTATGAATGAAAGATTATGTTTGTATTGTCTACTTACCTTCCAGCAAACACTTAAATTACAAACTGCCCATTGCATAAAACAATAACAACAGTTAACACTTATAAAATAAATATTTCATGTTACAATATATCATCCATAATATATATTAGACTTTTCTTGATTCTGATAATTAGTCAGAATTTTCTTCTTCTTTGTCGTCAATTGAATAGTCATCAGCTCCATCTCAATCTTTCTCTACAGTCTAGGTGTAATTGAAAAGTATCTAAATTTTTTATATGCCATGAGAGTCTTTTTCTTACCGGTTCTAGGTTTGTAATGAAAATGACCACATGTCATACACTCGATCAACTCAGCATTTTCATGGTAGTATAACATGTAGAGGTTAGGGCACACATCAGCAAATCGCTTTTTTTTAAAAAAACATGTAGAGGTTAGGGCACACATCAGCAAACCGTTTTTTTTTTTAAAATCTATATATTCCATCTGTAATTCCATAAGTATATACCAACAATATTATTCCGTCGGTCTATACCGAGCGAATTACAGACGGAATACTATCCATCGGTAATTATTACCGTAATTTACCAATAGAATAAGTTTGTTGGTAGTTATCATCATAATTTACTAACAGAATTATTCCATCGATAATTTCGTTGGTTTTAGGTGAATTTATGGTAGTGGAAAAAACATAAAGCTTAATTTTCAACCAATTAAATGCTGAAGAATTAATTTTTTTAAAAAAAGCATATCAATTACACAAAAGGATTAAAAAAAGTTGAAAAAATTAGCATACAAACTAAATCTTATGCTTGATTGAAAGGTAAAAATAAAAAGAAAAATTAATTGAATAAACAAACTAAAAAAAAATAAAAAAATCAAAATCAAAATTAAAATGAAAAATATTGATTGAAGGGTGAAATTAAATAGAAAAAATAATTCAATAAAAGACTAAAAAATATAGTCAAAAGAATGAGGACCATGTTAAAAAAAATAATATATAGAAAATTAGGATGGAAGAATAAAATTAAAAATAAAAAAAAAATTATAAAAAAATCAAGAATAAAATTTAAAATAAAAAATAAAGATTAAAGTTGAAATACCCACAATAAATAAATAAAAAACACCAGAGTATAATTTTTAAAAGAAAAGAAAAAGAAAAAAACCCATTTGTAACAAATCTGACCCCAGAGTATAATTTTTAAAAGAAAAGAAAGAAAAAAACCCATTAGTAACAAATCTGACCCCACCACTTGCAGGCGTCATTCAATCACGAAACAATGTTTTTAAATCAATTTTCTCAAGGCCATTTAGCTTCTTTTAATTAATATAAAATTATCATTTTCTCGCTTTCATCCAACTTGTGTCCCAACTTCTTAACGTTTACCAAGGGTTTGATAACTACTTAAGCCAAAGATTATTGTGCGTGCTGCAAAGTCATGCACATGCCTTCTGCTCGTAGACACTAAAAACTTAACCGAATTTATTAATTTCAAATGACAATTTATGTTGCACGAGAATGGTGAAGATCAGCAGGATTAACTTGTACCAATTAAGAACTTAAGCTAGTCGAAGACAAATACGAAACTGTTCTTTTCCTCTCTATTTGGACAAAGGCCATTACATACTGCGTTACCATGTCTTGATCGTGTCGTACGTGGTGATTGAAAGAGACATGATTGCTGTTTTGGTATGGAATAACTGAGAAGTCCATCGGAGGAAAATGTAGAATTTCACACAAAACATATCGCCATTAATAGGACACCAATTGGGAGCAGATGGGAAGGCCGTTGTGCCAACTTCCTCTTTAAGTTTCAAGAATTATAATTCTTGAAGCTCAGAGGAATCGAGCATGAGTGCTGCACAAACGATGTGGCCGAGGGAGCACTGGTCCATGGTTCTTTTGAGAGATACTGATTTCAGAACCTCTTTTTCTGGCAAAATATGTGCTTTGACTGAAGTTGTACAGAGAGACGGGACGGCAACGGAGAATGGGAACGCAAATGGAGGTGGAGATGGGAGTGGGGATAAGGATGTTTACGGCCTTGACAGGGTATGGGGTGGGAATAAAGGGTGTTTGAAGCCATCTAGGAGAATTCAGAGGCAGATAGAAACCACTCCCGACCTGTCCGGTTGCCATTTTTACCGTCGAAGAATCCACGCCCTTGGCATATTCTCTGAGCAAATACTTCTGAATCTTCCCAGTTGATGTCTTTGGAAGCTCATCTTTGAACACCACGATTTTTGGTGCCATATAATGCGCCATCTTTTCCCTGCAATAATCAATTATATCTTTCTCATCAGGTTTGTCAGCCAAGCCATTTTTCAAACTCACAAATGCGCACGGTGTCTCGCCCCAAAACTCATCAGGCCTAGCCACCACTGCTGCCTCGTTAACAGCAGGATGTGTATACAACACAGACTCGATCTCTACACTGCAAATATTCTCTCCACCGCTAATGATCACGTCTTTGGACCTATCTTTGACCTCTAAATATCCATCTGAGTGCACAACACCCACATCTCCCGTGTAAAACCAACCATCTTTCATGCACATCGACGTGCCTAATGGATCTTTGAAGTAACCTAACATTACGCTCCCACCTCTCAAAACAACTTCACCAAGTGATACCCCATCTCTTTCCACACTCTTTCCTGTATTGGGATCCACAACGCCCATCTCGGTGAAGCCAACAATCGGAACTCCTTGTCTTGACTTTAGTCTAGCTCTCTCACTTGCCGGAAATGTATTCCACTTTGGTTTCCACGCACACGAAGTGACCACCCCTGCCGTTTCAGTTAAACCATATCCATGACTCACCACAAAACCAAGTGACTCTGCCCGGAACAGCACGGCGGATGGAGGTGGAGCTCCCGCGGTTAAAATTTGAACTGGGTTCTGCAGGCGTTCCGCGTTGGGAGAGTTTGTTAGCATGTTTAGCACCACAGGTGCGCCACACATGTGAGTGACCCCGTGCCTTTTGATCAAGCTGTAGATCGTAGGGGCTTCCACTCTACGAAGACAGATGTTGGCCCCGCCAACAGCTGCCATACCCCATGGATAACTCCACCCATTGGCGTGAAATATCGGTAGGGTCCACAGATACACTGCTTGTTTTGGTAGGCTCCAATCAATCAAGGACCCAATGGTTACGGTGAAAGTTCCTCTGTGGGATTGTACCACACCTTTAGGAGCTGAGGTAGTACCTGATGTGTAGTTTAAAACCACCGGGTCCCACTCACTTTGTGGCTGTACCCACTTGAACTCAGGGTCTCCTTTCTCCACCATGCTTTCGTAAGTACAACAGTCTACGGCTAGTGATGGTGGTGGCGGTGCATCTTCCTCGTCTTCCGTAATGAGGACGAGGGCAGGGCATGGAGTCTCAGGTGGAAACAAAGAGAGGGCTTCAAGAATAACATGAAGTGACAAATAATCAACGAAGACGAGCTTTGACTCACTGTGACGCAGGAGTATGGAAATGGTCCGAGCGTCAAGACGGGTGTTGATGTTGTTGAGGATGGCACCAGACATGGGCACGGCAAATTGAAGCTCATACATGGCAGGAACGTTAGGGGCCACAACGGAAACCACTTGACCTGGCTTGATGCCATTGGATGATAGCGAAGATGCAACCTTGAGACAGCGACGGTAGGTTTGAGACCACGTGTAAGTGGTGCTGTTGTAGATGATGGATGGGCAATCACCATAAACAGTGGCAGCTCTTTCCAGGAAGCCTATGGGTGTAAAAGGGCATGAGCTTGGTGGCATTGGCTTTAGTTCTTCCATCTATCTCTTGGCTAGCTAGTAGTTTGTTAGAATGCTAGATAAATTACAGTCACTAAATATAAGGTTAGCTCAGGGCTAGGGGATGGCTCTAACTAGTAGAGGAGAAGGGATGTTATTGCAAACCGTTGACAATTTAAAGCATCCCGATTTGTCAGAACGGAAATTGTTTTCATAACAACCATCCCTATATAGCATGATATTTTGTATAGTACAGGGCTATATATATATATATATTCAACTTATTTTTTAATCGTGCATTGGCTTTAATGTCTGTGGAAGGTTTGTTTATATATTTTAACAATTTCTTAATTGTAAAAAACTCGCAAATGGGAAACTGTAGTATTTCCAAGTTATGCAATTTTTCAAAAAAAATAAAAATTGGATGCAATGGTTTACCGAGTTTTATTTTTAAATATGCTAATTTAATAAAAACAATCTTAGCTTTTTATCTTGTTTTTATGTTCTCCGTTCTTTGCTCTTCTACTGTATTGTTAAACTTTCTTCTATTTTCTACGATCTTCAAAACTAAAATGAGTATGAAAATTTTTATTTTTGTTATTTTTTTAATTGATATTTTTTTTAGTTAGGTTCGTTAATACTGAGTTGGTTAAAAATTAAATTTTTTATTAATTTTAAATTTAGAATTTCATGGGTTACGAGTTTGAAAAATTAACTCAGATTTAAAAGGTTCAAAAGTACTTGTTTTTTTTTATTTTTTAAGTTTATACTTTTCAGTTTCATTTTTTAATGTTTATTTAATTAGAAATTAGACTTTGTTATTTTTTATTTGCTTTCTATAAGATTTTTTATTAATTTAAAAAATAATATAGGTGATCTCGGATTTTTTTATTTATTATTCTCTATTAGATTTTTTTTAAAATAAATTGTTTTTAAGTTAAATTGAATTAATTAATTAAATATAAATATGTGATATTTACTTTAAGATATTTTATTTAGTTTAATTTCTAAGTAATTACTTTAACGGTGCATGTAGTCTCTTTTAATTTTGTTAAGAAGCCTTTCATAGTAGTATTAAAACCATCCAAATAAATTTTTTTTTATGGTAGGATTGCATCCATTATGGAGTAATAATAACTCTCCAACTAGTTTTTTTTCTATTTTTTAATATCATATTAATAAGTTATTTTTTATAATTAATTATTATTATATTTTCTTTATTTGATTTATTAATGTCAGTGTTTTTTATTATATTATTAACTTAATGAAGTTTATCCAACCCAAACAATTTAATAATTCAATCTTAGTTTTTATGTTATTTTAAAAAAGATATTTACATTGTCTGAATATATAATTTTTTAAAAATTAATTGCGACCTAATACTGACGTCATGTAGTTAGAATATGCAGGAGACATCTTTATATAGAAGTAACCTCAAAACAAAGATAGAGGGAAGAGCAGATGGCTGGTGGGGTTGAAATGCCAGCTGATCTGCAGACTTTGGTGAAATGTCATGACAGTGCGAGTACACAATCAAATCGATCTAACTAATGGGATTTGGTCCCACGACACCAAATGTACAAATATACTTAAAATAGTGAATTAAAATGACAGCGGTCGGCAATTACTTGAGGTTTTTTACATAGACAAGTCACCTAAATAATAATTGTGCCATATTGTCTCACCAATTAAATTTAAAGGTTGTGGTAATTACAATGGCACATTTAATTAATATATTTAATTAGTTGTTAGTTTAGTTAAATGTCAGTATTTATTTATTTCATGAATATGAGTCTCGGTATTTGTTGACACTAATTTTAAAAATATCAATTTTAATATTTATTAATATTAGAGTAAAAAATATTACAGACAAATTATTAATAACATAAAACAATATATCTTTAGCCATTTAAAACAAAATAATTAATGCAATTTATTTTAAGTAAATTTTTTTAAAAATGATAATATATTTCTTTTTGTGTAATCTATCTTGTATTATATAATATTTATTAATCAATTAAATTACTACTTCTTACATAAAACTTTTCCCTTCAAAAAATAAAATATCAAACACCTATTTTTTTTAATTATTTAAGATTGTTGTCGTGTGGGATGCGGCAATTACAATGATAATTAATATATTTAAATAATTTCCTGTTTTACAAACATATTTACATAACATGTGCAAACATGATGGGTTTCCCCTAGTATGAGCAGGTTTTGGACAACGGTGTAACTCTTGTTTAATAAAATTCTGAATTTTTTTGTACTTTAAATTATATTTTTCATGTTTTTTTTTATGGTTTTAATGTAAAAAAATAATTATTAAAAAATAAAAAATATTCATTAAATAAATTTCTTAGTAAAAAAGAACTTTAAAAAGAGTGAATTAACTGTGGAGAGGCATAAGTTAAATGCCAACACCCCAAACGTCACTATCAAAAGTTAAATTTTCTTGTAAATCAGTGTTTGGCCTAGCGGTGAAAGGAATTTATCTCCTTTTATTGCACCTGGATTCGAGCCCTGACGTGCACGCCTGTTACCCCGCGGTGCCTTACATGTCTATTGAGTTTGCAGGGTATTCAGTGGGTCATGGGGATTAGTTGTGGTGCGCGTAAACTGACCCGGACAACTCACATAAATTAAAAAAAAAAAAAAAGTTAAATGTCCTCTCCACACTAGGCACGTGCTCAAGTCAAATGCCGCCCCCCTCTAAATCCTATTATATAACTTTGTGAAAATCGTGCGATCTGTGGCCATCATTAAAAAAAAAAAAAAAAAACGTGAACGGTGATTGGATTGATGATAAAATCGAATCCTTGGTCGCGAACAGTGATTCTATTGTTTTTTCAAAGGAAAAGTGCAAAAGATGAAAATATAAAACAATGTCGCAGGGCCTTGCCCTGAAGTCTTTCGGCTATTAATTTATATAAAAAAGGGTGTTTTTTTATATTACATCTTTTGGCTTATAATTTTCCGATTTAAGAAAATTATTGAATAAATTTAAATTAAGCTCATGACATATATAAATAAAAAGAATTGCAAGAGTATTTAAAACTTAACGCACGCAGGCCACATTCTTTTGAACATCAATTTTTTTCTCATTGGAAACGTTATATTGGATGATAATTTTCAATATTCATAAAAACTTCATATTTATAATTTTTTAATTTTCAATAGTTTATCTAATTGCAATATAACCAAAAAAAAGATCATGAATATGAGTCTCGGTATTTGTTGATACTAATTTTAAAAATATTAATTTTAATATTTATTAATATTAAAGTAAAAAATATTACAGACAATTTATTAATAACATAAAACAATATATTTTTAGCCATTTAAAATAAAATAATTAATGCAATCTATTTTAGATAAAAAAATTTAAGAGTGATAATATCTTTTTTTTTATATAATTTATCTTGTATCATATAATATTTATTACTAATTATAAAGTAACTACTTCTTAAATAAAACTTTTCCCTTCAAAAAATAAAATATCAAACACCTATTTTTTTTAATTATTTAAGATTGTTGTCGTGTGGGATGCGGCAATTACAATGATAATTAATATATTTAAATAATTTCCTGTTTTACAAACATATTTACATAACATGTGCAAACATGATGGGTTTCCCCTAGTATGAGCAGGTTTTGGATAACGGTGTAACTCTTGTTTAATAAAATTCTGAATTTTTTTGTACTTTAAATTATATTTTTCATGTTTTTTTTTATGGTTTTAATGTAAAAAAATAATTATTAAAAAATAAAAAATATTCATTAAATAAATTTCTTAGTCAAAAAGAACTTTAAAAAGAATGAATTAACTGTGGATAGGCACAAGTTAAATGCCAACACCCCAAACGCCCCTATCAAAAGTTAAATGTCCTCTCCACACTAGGCACGTGCTCAAGTCAAATGCCGCCCCCCTCTAAATCCTATTATATAACTTTGTGAAAATCGTGCGATCTGTGGCCATCTTAAAAAAAAAAAAAAAAAAACGAAAAAAAGAAGAAGGAATCTTAAAAAAAAAAAAAAAAACACGAAAAAAAGAAGAAGGAATGAAGTAATAAAAAATGGAAAGATATATGTGAGGATGAAAACAATTTTAATGTAATTTTCATATTGTTTTTTCAAAGGAAAAGTGCAAAAGATGAAAATATAAAACAATGTCGCAGGGCCTTGCCCTGAAGTCTTTCGGCTATTAATTTATATAAAAAAGGGTGTTTTTTTATATTACATCTTTTGGCTTATAATTTTCCGATTTAAGAAAATTATTGAATAAATTTAAATTAAGCTCATGACATATATAAATAAAAAGAATTGCAAGAGTATTTAAAACTTAACGCACGCAGGCCACATTCTTTTGAACATCAATTTTTTTCTCATTGGAAACGTTATATTGGATGATAATTTTCAATATTCATAAAAACTTCATATTTATAATTTTTTAATTTTCAATAGTTTATCTAATTGCAATATAACCAAAAAAAAGAAAAAAAAAAAGGAGAAGCTTTTGAGTAACATACAGATGAACTTGAACTACAGTAATACCATCAATCAAACAGTCTCCCTCTTTGAAAGCCCCTTTTCTTTTATAAAATAGGAGGCAGGAATTATTCATGTTTAATTTGTGGTCAGTAATTTCTGAAAATATAGTTATTGTTGTTTTTAAAATATTTTTTTTATATTAAAATATATATCAATGATATTTTTTTATTTTTTAAAAATAATTTTAACTATAAACATATTAAAATGATTTGAAAACATTAAAAATATATTAATTTAAAATTAATAAAAAAAATAAAAAAAAATTAAATTTTTTCAAAAACATTTTTAAAATTACAGTGTTGAAATTGTAGTGGCAGTATTTATTCAAAGTATTTTTTATTTATAAATATATAAAAATAATATTATAAAAAGTGGCAGTATTTATTCAAAGTATTTTTTTATGTATAAATAGATAAAAGTAATATTATAAAAAAATAATTTTTATATCAGTATATCAAAATAATTTAAAAATATAAAAAAATATTTTAAACAAAAAAATATTTAAAATTTAAGAAAAAGTTTCTAAACCCATCTTTTACAGGCACATATGGTTTAAAGGAGAGATTATCCGTTTGGCATCTTCTTGATGCCATTTTACTTCCTGTAATAGTGCCCACCTTCTAATTAGTGGGAGTTTCATGCGAGAGAGGCAGAGATGAATTAAAATAAAATCTAATACATTTTCTTCTCAATTCGGCGTCGTCACGTTCAACAATCTGCCACTCCCCAGGACACAACGCAGACACGAAAAATCTTATGGTGATTACATGAATTAAAATGAATTCATCAGATCTACGTGATTAAAGAATTGTAAAATTCAGATCTATAAACACAGGATGTAGAGAGAGAGATGTGATGATGGAGATTTGAGGATGATAAAATTAAATAAAATTAAAAGAGATTAGGATTTTACACGTTTCATTTCACAAATAGTAAAATAAAAAAAGATTGCCATTCCAAAAGAAAATCATTCAACTAACTCTTGGGAGTAATGTGATTTTTGCATAAGATTGATCACTCATTACCAAATTTACCTAAGAAAAATTAATATTTTAGCATTTTTAAACTACGATGCAAATACTTAATTGCTTTTAAAAACAATATTTTTTTTAATTGGTGTTTACAGGTTTTTTCATGTTTTTTATATTTTTTTTGTTATAATCAAGTTAATTAAATGAAAATTTACTATTTTAACATATATAAAATATAATTTAAAAATTTAAAGTTGTTGGACAATTAAACTCCTCCTTTTACTTCTATATTAAAAGCATTCTGATGTAATCTTTTTAGTGGTTAGATATGTATACATGGTTGTGTAGTTGTTGAGTTCTAGTGAATTTTTTTTCTTTTTCTTTTTCTTGTCAAAATAAAAAAAAGTTTCATGTCATTTTTTTATTATTTAATTTGTTTTTTATTATTTTAATTACTATTTATTTTATTTTTATTTTATTTTTTTATCTTTTTGAAATTTATTTTTTCTTTAAATTCATCTATTATCTTTTAGTTTCATTTATTTTTACATCAAATTTGATACTTATTATTTTGATTGCTATTTATTTTTTTAATCTTTTTTTAATTGAATTTTATTTTTAATTTCATCCCTTAATATTTGATTTTAATTTATTTTTATATCAAATTTGATACTTATTTTTTTGTTACTATTTGTCTTGTTTTGGATCTTTTTTAATTATATTTTTTTTATTTAATTTTATTCCCCAATATTTTTTTAATTGAGAATTTTGATTTGTTATTTTGTAGGGTTTATATTCTATGGAGTTAATCTGAAACTCAAGATCATGATGATGAGTTTTGAAGGTTATTACATGTTGATTTTTTTTTAATTTTTTTAATTTTATCCTTTATGTCACCCCTAGTTAAATTGTAATAGACCCTTGTATTTTAGTGTCTTTTACAAGTTAGTCCTTGGACTTTAATTTGTTATAGTTGTGCTCCCAATTAACCCCAAACTTTGGTATTTCTTCAATTAAGTTTTTAATTTCATTAATTAAATTAAATCCAAGCTCAATTAAGTATCAAAACTTATCAATTCTCTAATTGAACTCTTGATGTGATTAAACTAATTCCAAGCTCAATTAAGTCCCAAAATTTATTAATTTTTTCAATTAAGCTCTTGATTTGGTTAATCCAGAGTAAAAAATTCCAATCATGTTGCCTTAACCCACATTTTAATTCATTCTTTATTTATTTTACTTTTTATTTGTTTTTCATCAATTTTTTTAATTTTTTAAGGAAATATTGTAAAAATAAATAAATAAATAAATAACAAAAAGAATTAAATAAAAAGGTAAAAAATATGTGCATGAATAAAAAATAAATTTATTTTATTTATTTGTTTGTTCACTGACGCCAGAGTCAATTTTTTTTATTTCCGATTCTGGCGTTAATAAAAAGAATTAAATAAAAAGGTAAAAAATTGGGTTTTAACACTTTAATATTTAATTTATTAGAAATTAGTCTTTGAGCTTTTTTTTTTTTTTTTTATGGAGTTATCCAAATTATATGTCCACGGTCATAAGTTAGGGTTACCTTAAGTTTATTTAAATATTATTTTTTGTTGCTTTAAAAAAATAATTGTTTTTAGTTTCACATTTCAACAAATGGGTTTTCTAATGATTGAGTTTTATAGTTTTATTCTTTGTTTTTGAGATTACCTTAGTATTATAACTAGGTTATAAATTTTGTATGTTGACCCGCATGGGCTCGAGTTAGGTTTTTAGACTATTGTTTTTTTTAATTTAGTCTTTTAACATTTTATTTTCTTAAATATGAGCTTCAAATGTTTTCATTTTACTTTCTATGAGTTTATCTTGTTCTCATATAATTGTAACTTTGTTATAAAATAAGATCCTTCAATATTTGATTGATTGATAATTGGTCTTCATGCTTCTTCTTTTTTTGCTTTTTTTCCTATAAGGTTGTCACAATCTTATACCTATGGTAAGTTAGTGGGTTATTCTGGCTTCATTAAGGTCTTTTTTCTTTTTAATTTTTTTCTCAGTTTCACCTTTTAATAGTGGGTTGTTTGACAATTAAGCATTAAAGTTTTATTGAGTTTTCTTTTGACAGGATTACCCTAATATCACGATCATGTCATAGAGTTTACATGGTAACCCATATAGGCTCAAGTCAAGTTTTTTGACTTTTTTTTTTAATTTTTTATTAGTTTATTTTTTATCATTGCATTTTTTCTTTATGTTATTTAAATTAATTGAGCTTATTAAATCCAGTCGCATTAATGACCAAAGTTTTTTTTTTATTTTTTGCGAACACTTGCTTCGTCTTAACATTTTTTTTTTACATTTGAAAATTAAGATCGATTTGCGGCGTCGCATACCTTTGTAGTTTAGTTATTTAAAATTGAAGTAAGGGAGTTTTACGTAAGAGAAATGGTATCTTTGTTGATATGAAATTTTTTATGATGCATGTGAAGTAATTAGTGAAATCTTAGTAGTTACTCTCTATGAATCACTTTAAAAAAGATACAGATACATTGAGAAGAGATAAAATAAAACTCATGATCCACTAAAAATGATAGAAATATCTCCATCTAAGATTTCTCTCTTCTTTTTATGTCTGTCTATGTTCTTCAAAGTGAACACCAAAAACTAATTAATAAGTTATCACTAGTTACTCTATATGCATCATAAAATTTTCTACCTTGACGAACCCAACATTTCTCTCCCACAACACTCTCTTTGCTTGAGTTTTAGATAACTAAATTTCACATTTCTCTCATCATCAAATATTATTGTTTATTTAAATATGAATTTTGCATTTATTTAATCATATAGATCGGATGAATTGAAGTTTTGCTCCCTAAGAATCATTTTAAGAAAGATACAGATATAACGAGGATAGAGAAAATAAAACTTATGATCTATTAAAAATAATAAAAATATCTTTACCTAAGATTTCTCTCTTTTTTTTTTTTATGTTTGTCTATGTTCTTCAAAGTGAACACCACAAATTAATTAATAAGTTATCACTAGTTACTCCATGTACATAAAAATTGTTTTTGCCTTAACAAACATATAATTTCTCTCGCACGGCACTCTTTTTGCTTGAATTTTAGATAACTAAATTTCACATCTCTCTCATCATCAAATATTGTTGTTTATTTAGATATGAATTATGCAATTCTTTAATTACATAGATCGGATGAATTGAAGTTTTATTTCATTTAAATTGACAATTAATATTTTTTTATATAATTAACTTGGTTGATTTTTTGCTTGTAAAATAAATAAAAAATAGAATATTTTATCTTTTTTGAAATCAAGATTTGAAACGTAAGTATGTATGGGCCTAGTACAAAAGACAAAAGTTAATTGACTGATTAAATAATTTTTTCTTTATGCTTGGATAAAAAACAAAAATTTTCACAATACCAAACAATGCTCAAGTTATATTGGGGTAAGGCAAGCGGTCAGCTTTTAAGACGTGTGCTTCTTTATAAAACTAAATTTTTTTTTTGGTATATCCAAATTAATCAAAGGATCCCATAAATATTTATTATATGTTATTTGTTTATTTAATTTAAACTTTGGTTTTAAATTAGTCAAATACCATTATTACCAATAATTTTAATAATTTTTTTATATGTTTTTAATACCTTTATCTTTAAATGTGTAACTTTTAAGTTTTAATTAAAAACATTTTAAAATACTAGGGTAAAATAGTATATATGAATAGCCAGTCCATAAACTTTATAGTGCTCAACTGATAATTAATGATATTATATAAGTTACAACTTGATCTCATTAAATAATATGTAACATCATCTTCTAGTTTTAATACATATGATTAGAAAGGCATGCTTGCTTTATATGGTAGCCAAATCTTAATTTAAAAGAAGATCCAAATAACTAAAGGAGAAAAAAAGGAGTTGCGAAGATTATGGAATAAGAATTTATTATACTTTCCAAATAATCTAATATTTATTAGTAAGAAATCAAAATCACCCACATTAAAAATCTCCCTTTCCAAAAAAAAAAAGATTTACATTAACAAAAAAGAATTTTAAAAGCCTTATGGATCATATTCTTAAGCCTTCATCTAAATTTACAACTTGATCCAATGCTTATAGGATTGAAAAGCTTGGTGTTTGATGATGGTGAGGTTTGTGGGGTTTGTCAAGAAGATGAACCGGAAGATGGGTAATCTTGATTTTTTTTGCTAATCACAATTACATTCCTTGAAAAACATGATAAACTTTTATTCCATGATTTTCTCAACTTTTTTTCTCTTTTGATTATTGAGATCTTATTCTAAACTAAGTTTTGACTATCCATATTGAGTCTACATTAATTTCATGATCTTCCATATCAACATTCAAACTAAAAGATTATATGAAATATTAGTTAATAAAAATAAAATTGTAAATTATAAGATATTACCTAGTCATTGTCTGAACAGAATAAAATATGGGGTGCGACAATTACATATTGAGTCTACATTAATTTCATGATCTTCCATATCAACATTCAAACTAACAGATTAAATGAAATATTAGTTAATAAAAATAAAATTGTAAATTAGAAGATATTACCTAGTCATTGTTTGAACATAATAAAATTTGTGGTAGCTAGCACTGTAAACAAGATTAAGATGCAACATCACCCATCCATGAATCAATCAGTATAAAAAACATGGAAAAAAGAAATCAGATTGCACGGATTCACCGAAGCTTTATCATTTGATAATGTGTTATTTGACGTTGTGAGGAAACTTCCAAACTTTCCTTTTGTCTTTTTTTTGTGTCCTAAAATCTTATCTCAATCTATTTTTTTTTTATTATTTTGAATTAATTGACCAAATCCTATCAGCATTTGGTATTAATCCTCACTCCACAACTTCCCAGAACTCGTAACAAAAGCTAAAAGTTCATCTGGTAGCAAAAATGGAGGAACTGAAGCCAACACCAGCAAGCTTATCTCCTCTCACACCATTAGCTTTCTTGGAAAGAACTGCTACTGTATATGGTGATTGCCCATCTGTCATCTACAACAACATAACTTATACGTGGTCTCAAACCCACCGTCGATGTCTCCAAGTGGCATCATCTCTGTCATCGTACGGCATCAAGCCTGGCCACGTGGTCTCCGTTGTCGCCCCCAACATCCCTGCTATGAACGAGCTTCAGTTCGCCGTGCCCATGTCTGGTGCCATCCTCAACAACATCAACACACGCCTCGATGCACGTACCATCTCCATACTGCTGCGTCACAGCGAATCACAGCTCGTTTTTGTTGATTGCCTCTCACGTGACGTCATCCTGGACGCCATGTCTTTGTTACCTCCGAATACCAAGCGCCCTCCTCTCGTCCTCATCGCGGATGATGCCGAGGCAGCAGAATCATCTATAAGCGTTGATTTTTGCTGCACTTATGAAAGCATGGTGGAGAAAGGTGATCCTGGGTTCAGGTGGGTCCAGCCTTATAGTGAGTGGGACCCGATGGTGCTAAACTACACGTCAGGCACAACATCATCTCCTAAAGGAGTGGTCCATTGCCATAGAAGTGTTTTCACCATCACCGTTGGATCCTTGATTGACTGGGGAGTTCCAAAACAACCCGTATATTTGTGGACCCTACCGATATTCCACGCCAATGGATGGAGCTATCCTTGGGGCATAGCAGCAGTTGGTGGGACCAACATATGTCTCCGTAAATTTGATGGTCCGACGATCCACAGCTTGATCAAACGACACGGTGTCACTCACATGTGTGGTGCTCCTGTGGTGTTGACCATGCTAACAAACTCTACGAATAAAGAACCGCTTAAAAACCCAGTTCAGATTTTAACCGCCGGAGCTCCACCACCATCCGCCGTGCTATTCAGGACAGAGTCATTGGGTTTTGTAGTGAGCCATGGATACGGGTTAACTGAAACAGCAGGGCTTGTGGTGTCTTGTGCATGGAAACCAAAGTGGAATACATTTCCAGCAAGCGAAAGAGCTAGACTCAAGGCAAGACAAGGAGTTAAGATTGTTGGGTTCACTGAGATTGATGTTGTGGAACCCGAATCAGGAAAGAGGGTGAAACGAGACGGGGCAGCACTCGGTGAAGTTGTTTTAAAGGGTGGGTGTGTTATGTTGGGTTATTTAAAAGACCCAACCGGCACATCAAAGTGCATGAAAGATGGCTGGTTTTACACCGGAGATGTGGGTGTTATGCACCAAGATGGTTATTTAGAAATCAAAGATAGGTCCAAAGATGTGATCATCAGCGGTGGAGAGAATATTAGCAGTGTAGAGATTGAGTCTGTGTTGTATACACATCCTGCTGTTAACGAGGCGGCTGTTGTGGCTCGACCTGATGAGTTCTGGGGGGAGACACCATGCGCATTCGTGGGTTTGAAGGATGGGTTGACTCAAAAGCCTAGTGAGAAGGATATAATTGATTTTTGCAGGGAAAAAATGCCACACTATATGGTGCCTAAAACTGTGGTCTTTAAAGATGAGCTTCCCAAGACATCAACTGGGAAGATTCAAAAGTTTGTGCTAAGAGGGATTGCTAAGGGCATGGGGTCCCAGGGGTCCTCAAAAGGGAGTCGAATGTAGAGCTGAATCGAAAGAGTTTATGGTGGGAATTCTGAGGATTACTGTTCCTCTTGAATAGTCTCTTCCAATTGGATTAGTAAGGATATAGCATATTGAAGGATTGTATGAATGTTTCTTATCAATTCATTTCATGCGAAGTTATGGCACCATACTTCCAAGCATAATCTTAATGGACTTGTCTGAGATGTCTGAATGCATGTGCTCATCTTCTGTATTCTTTGTCTAAGAGAATTTTTCATCTCTTGTGTTGTCTATACCATGGAAGCATGTGCTCATCTTTCCAACCAAAAGGTTAGAGACCTGTTTTACTACTACTGTTTTTTGAAAAAAATTGAAAATTGTTCAAAAATATAAAGAAGGGGAACTATCTTGGAAACACCAAACTGTTCCACCATACAAAAAGAGGGGAATGATATGTCTGAAGAACTCCATTCGGTGGTATCAGCTGATTAAGTAAAGGATGGCTGCAAGCTGTCTGTCTCTCCCCCTCTCTCAAACACGCACACGCACAAATTAAAGAACACAGGGATGATATTTAAAAGCCAGATGCAACAGCATACAGGCAACCTCACATATAAGTAACTTTAATTATCACCCTGCCACATTGAAACCAAAATGCTTTGATAAAGAAGCAACACAAATATGTTTTACCAACAAAACAATCGAGAAAAACTTACCTGGTAACACAGCCACTGATGTACTCCAAGCAAACTTTTTCTGCAGCTCTGATGCCAATGCATCAGCTTCCATCGAGAATGTTTCTATGCCCGAAACTTTCTTCGAGTTCTTGTTACCTTGACGTCTTTCAGTCACTATCTGAATTGTCTCCACCTATGAACAACTGATTCACTTCCTCTAGTCACAATGTGGTGGCCTTGCATCCGGCTTACAAATGTGGATCCTAAATCTTTTTTATGAATCTCAGTCGGGTAAGTTGATCCTTTCTTAACAGCTCCCTTGAACAAAGCATCACATAACATTGGATCTAGAACTAGAATGGACTTATTCATTGGTTTTACCAGATTTCCCTTTTCAACGTACTTGAGGACAACATCAGAGGCTTCTGAAGCACCACTGTATAGCTTTCCAGTATCACCTCCAACAGAAGCAAAAATGGGACGCACATGTACACTTGGCTTATAAATCTCAAAAACTTCAAGAGTTTTGACGACCAGGTTTCTTTAACAGCCTGATCACCATCCTGATCAACCTTCTGCTCCTGCCTTCTCTCTGATTGAAGGATAAGTAGTCTAGGTGACTGCTGTTCACAGAAAATAAGACAGACAGTTATATTCTTATATTTGTCTTCTTTTACCAAAAACTGTTCACAGAAAACAACCGTTGTGATCTCAACATTAAGCATATAAATCTATTCAACACATGGGCGACTTAACACAAATAAGATTGAGTATATAAAAAAAAATACAATATGAAAATAAAAACTTCCATCTGCAAATGCTGCCTCGATAACCCGTTTCCTCCATTTGTGTTGATTAAATCGCCATAAGGAAAGACATGTAGACACAGTTGAAACCTCCTTACGAATGGTTTTTTTCTTTCATCCATAATCATACAAATCTTCACTGACCAGAAAAGGCCAAGCGGACATGAACGCAAAATCCATCACCACTTTCACTGTGATTGATTGGCGAAATATTAATTACATTTGTATAACCACTTATGCTTGTCATCACCATCAAAATTAAGAAAGTCTCTTTTGGGTTTGTGTACCTTGTAAGGGAAGTAGCTACCATCACAAGCTTCATCTGGTCTTGTAGCAGAATCCTCTTTGCTAAATGCTTGATAATCACTGTTAGTACTAGGCTCACCTCACCAGGAGTATGTTGCAACTTCTATAGAAGAGCGTTTTTGTTGGTGAGATAACCCACTGACGAGTTCTTTGAGTTCCACAGACTTAGCTAGCTTCATGAATAAACTTAGTAACTTCCAGTGATTTCAGAACTTGCTCATATTTCTATGACTGCTCCTTATTTGCAGCTTCCAATGATTCCTCCAGTCTTCTAAGATCTTGCGATCAGGAGCCATAGCTTGCATCCGAAGATCAGTGGCTCTGATACCACTTCGTGCAAGCAACAATGTAATGGAATCAACCTAAGTAAAATCTAGGAGTGACTGAAATGAAAGACTGTATTTGGTAATGTCCTGCAACGGTGGTCTCACAGAAATCAGGTAAAAGGAGAAGAAAGAGAGAGAGAGAAGGAGAGAGGAAGAGAGAGATTGCACTGATAATTCATCATTCTTTAATCAATGCATAATCGTCCATTGTAGAAGTAAATAAGAAAGAAAGGAAACCAGTCTTCTTGCCACACCACGAGATTACTATAAACTGTAACATTAAGGTAAACGGTTCGTAGTGATCAAACTAAACAGTGCGCTTTATTTAGTAAAGTGTAATTACCGTCATCATCTTCTTCTTCTCTTGACAAATTCAGTGTGTTTCCATATTTAAACTCCTGACACATTGCCTTCTTAAACATTTTCCTTTTGTTTTAATTAAAAATAATAAAAATAAAAATAATAATTATGGGGGGAGAAGGAAGGGGAATGTGTTTAGAAACAGGGTGATTTTGAGTGTGCTGTGCTTGCTAAGAAGTATAAGGTTCTGGAAGAGCAGCAGTCAGGCAGTGCTTGGAAAAGAAAGCAGCTATTCAATGAAATATACCATGAAGAAATATGAGCAGTACATGTAATGAAGGACACAAAAAAAGATGAGTATCTTGAAATGATTTCTGTCATCTCACAGTTACTGTAAAGTATCCTATTCCACATGTAACAATGGTACATTGCAGAGAATTTGATTCTCAAGAAGAATTAGGGAACCAAAGGAAAGGTCTTTCCTCTTGTTTTAAAAGCAGGAAATCAAAACAAGAGCTAATCATCAAAGGCCTAATTCGTTATAAGAAGAAAATATATTTTGAAGAAATTGGTTCAGCATGTTCCTATCACCCGGTAAAAAGTTTCATTTATCTTTTTCCTTAAAAGGCGCCATTTTTATTGCAGAGTTCTTACTTTGGAGGAGGAGGAGGAGGTCTTTACATACTGATACATCCATACCTGGCTAAACAGCTTAATCAGGGATTGTTCTCAAGTATATCTCAGATTCCTCTTGCAGTCAATATAATCACGTTAGGGAATAAAAAATTCGTCATCCACAGATCATTCAAAAGATTTTCGACTGTTTTTCAGAAATTGTAATCATGGGATATTCTATAATCAATGAACACAATTAGCATCTACATGATTGTCCTCATTAACGTTTGTTAATTATCTGGGACGACAAGCTTGTTTACAATCTAGCTAAATAAAAAATATATTTTTCTTAGTTAAGATAATTTATAGTATAACAATAGTATATGAAAAAAGAAAATATGTGTAAAACTAAACACAAATAGTATAAAAATGCTACAATATTTCTTCCTTATAAAAAATAAATGTAAATTTTCTTAAACAAATGAAAAAAAATCATAAATATAGTAACAGAACCTCAGGCTTCATATTTACCCAAAGCTCGTTCCTTGATAAATAATTCTTTAGACATTTTATTCATTTATAAATATGAGAAGATGCCTTGACTGATCACATTCACTCCCTGTCAATTATTTTATTGCATACAAGCCATAACACTAGAAAAGTAAACAGCGGATGCATATGCTCTCAGTTCGACTTGGTAATTTTGCAAAATCTTCAAATGTTTTCTCGGATTTAATCTATGTTATTTTTTATTAATATGACTGTCGAAATTAGTTTACAGACATCTTAATTAATCCTATAAATTCTAAAATTAATAACTATATAATTCTCTAATAATAATCATATTAACAAATATATTACTCAAATCTAAAATCACATAAAAAACAAATCTTTTATTACCAGGTTATTAGTACTGAACCACCACCTACACCTATTTTAATTAAATCTGGCTTGTTCATAGGGTTTTCATTTTGATTTTATTGAATTGGGGTGTCTGGTGAGCTTAACTTTGGGCTGAAATTTTAAAATGAATAACCTGTTGTAAGTAGTGCTGTTAATTTGGGCTTGTAGGCCTATATTTCTTATTTTGTTAATAAGAAAAGTTAAAAATATATTCATACAGTAACAATTAAGAAAAACAAGATCCATGAAAGTGGGAATTTAGTTCTGATTGAACAGCTTTAGAAGCAAATTACTTGGAGAAAAAAAAATTAGACAAAAAGAAAAGAAAAAGGTCAGGAAATTTGCATCATATTTGAAAGAATTATTTTTTTAATACATGATGAAAATATGGGGTGAAATGTTACATAAATATCAATTATTTGTGTTAATAGTTTTTATCTTAAAATTTATTTTCAAAAACTTTTCCATAGTTTTTTTTTTTTTTTCAAACTATCCAACATTGGTAATTTAATGGGAAAACATGAACTCATTTGTAAGAAAACATTAAAGAACATGATAAATAAAAACGAGAATTCATAATATGATGTAGTTAACTCTAAATGATTGTATAGTAATTAAGGAGATATGATCTCTCTTTCTCTCTCTTTATTTGTTTTTTGTAAGTTCAAATCTAAAACCAACATTCAAAGAAATATAATCAATTCATCTAATACGGATAAATATAAGAGTTAAAATCTTTTGAATATAAAATTTATTTTGTTTGATACACTAGCAAACCTACAAGTATCATACATATGCTAAAAAAAAAGGTGTTTTCATGTAAAAATAATATTATTGCAAATTTTATCATTTTATTTTACTGTAGCAATGTCAATCTTTTTTTTTATTAGAAATTGTTTTTTCTTATATTTTGTTTTCTCTTTATACTTGAGATTTTTATCATTTTACAATTGACCTATTTATCATCTTTTTTTTTTCTTTTTATTTTTTATTTTTTATATTTTTTCTTTATATATTTTTTTGGAAACAAAATATTTTTTTCTTACACTTTGAATATTTATCACTCTACACTTGGCCTCTATATACCATTTTTTTAAATTCTTATCTTTATTCTTTTGTAATTTATTTTTTAATTCTTTTTGTTTACATTTTTTTTTTAAATTATTCTACAAAGACTAAATTAAGAAATAGTATTTCATTATATCAATTTCAACATTATTCTATTTTTTTGTTATGTTTAAAATTAGCTTGAATTCTTACATGTTTTATTAATATATATGATTTTTATTCTATTTTATTATATATAAATATTGACTTTTTGATTTATAGTTATATTTATTTATTAGATATTAGAAAATATATTAATAATGTCTATATATTAATTATTTTGTATTAGAAAAAAAATTATACTTGCAACGAGGCGAGTTGAATAAACATTTCAAGAGTTTATTTTTTTGGCACAAATTGTTCTTGTACGTGATTAAGTGTGATTAAGTGCATGTATAAGCCTTTTGATTTATAATTAGAATTAAAATTGTTTTTAAAAACCTTGCATAATTATTTTGTTTTTTAATTATTTAACCCGGTGAATCGCCTATTCTTTGAAATATACAAAACCAAAATTATTAAGTTAATGCTACTGAATTAGAGCATGGGTGGATTTGAAGTTTGTTTATTTCACTAGCAGGCCCTTGAAAAGATCTGATTACGATTAAACACAGCTAAATGATCCTAGAATTGCTAAATTATGTAAACAACGAGACCTAAGCTCTCAAAACAACAATACAAATCTTTGTTCTTGTGGGCATTTATTACATGGAGTATTTTCTTAAATACTTTCTTACACATCAGTAGATGAGGGTCATTTGCTGGACGTTAATTGGGTAACAATCCCTTTGGGAGCCATTAAAGGCTCGCTGGGCTAGAATGACATTGACTGCCTCCGTTGGATGGAAGGCATCCCAAAAGACGTAGGCATTTCGGTTCGTGCAAGGAAGCACCCACGGAAGACAAGTTATTTGGCCTTGGTTCCTACCAATCCCACAGCAACCTTTATCCACAACACTGAATCCTGAAATTATAAACATCCTCATTGATTCAGCGTAAGTAAAACCTTGTAACTTGAAACCATGGCCAGCTAGCGCTTTGTTTCAAATTTCAGTAAACGAAAAGAAATTCTGAAGCATGTAGCTTTTCTTACCATAAGTACCAGGGTTATTTAGGATGTCACCAACTGAACCGTAACTATTTCCATATACGAACATTGCACCAGGATGTTTGTTCAGTTGATCAACGAGTGATCTCAGACCTTCATTGAAGGTTCCAAGTATTTGATTTACATAATCAACACATCTATCTGGGGGAGCAGAGGCTCTTTGGTTAGGTATGCAACCAAGAGGCCCGATTCCTGGTAGCAGGAATTTCCTTAGTCCTAGATTATATAGTGCCTGCAACAGTACAAAATTCTCGACTAAGAAAATAGAAGTTAAATTGGTTTATGAAAGCTACCGTCTAAAAGCTAGCCCTTTGGCCACTAAGCATATGTATTTGTGAATGTGTGTAAGCCATGCAACCAATTATCAGAAATCTCAAGTACCAGAAGCTGACGCGTGTAGTGATTGAGCAGAAGATTCGCAAAATCAGGGGGGCTATAGTAGAAGCTGGAAGAGTAGACTGAAGGCATGAGGTAATTGTTGATGTAGTCATTGCTTCCAAACACTAAAACAGCAATAGATTTTCCCAGGTACTCGGTGAAATTTCTTCCACTCATCAATGTTCTTATTTGATTCAGTGTTGTCTCAAAATTCAGGACTTGTTGGCTTAGGCTATACCTTTGTCCCTGTATCCACAATCAGGACCTTATATACGTATCATAAAATCATGTAAAATCGAATTTCAAGTCACAAGTTAGTAGTTCAATTTGTTTCAAACAGTGTCAAAATGCTCATGCACATCTGTGGGTGAATTACGTAGTGTTGCCCTGTCTCATCAAGGATGCCAGCAGCTGCTGAAGCATAATTCACTCCGCCAAGTATAGCGGGCCCAGCTGTGTTAGGATCTGCAAAGGCTGGAGGATACGGCACTCCCAGATTCTCTCCTGCGAACAATGATGTGATGAAGCATGAATAAATAAGTGCAAAATAATCAATTAGAACAGGTTAAGCTAGGCCAGGCTTAAAGTCTCATCGACAATACGAGTACTACACTACCATGAAGAAAACATTAATGGACCGGCGATCAATATTCTCTTGGCGAATCTAATGCTGTGATAGCGCCATAGTAAATTACCAAGTATATCAACGAAGGTTTTCCCATTGGAAAATCTCCCAGTAGGGCCAAATTTGGCAAAATCAACACCGTAAGGGAAGTAATTGGCTTTCGCAATGCTGCTGAGATAATTGTTGTTGCCAACATCAACCAACGAATCTCCAAACACAAACATTGCTGGAACTCTCTCAGACTCGAGAGCAATCCCATTTGAGCAGTGTAGGAAAAAAACGATCAAGTTCATAAACCAAGACCATTTAATGGCATTAGCCTTCATCATCATTAATTTTACCAGCCACCTTCAGTCTGGTATATCTTCAAAGCAATATAAATAAGAGAGATTAAAGTTAAGGGACACCCATTGATTTTTTTTAGTATGAAACGTGTTCTAGACAGTATAAAGGTGGTAGTGGTGGAGGATGTGGCGGAGATGAGAAGCATGCATAAGAGTTTGCTCATGTTGAAACGGCTACGAATGTAATGTCAGAAAAAGTAGTAAATCACATGAAAATGCAACTTTAGTCCTGGATTTGAGTTTCCCTTTTCAACGTCTGTTGCCTTTTTCATCAGCTTTAGTCTGTCGTTAACATGAAACGTCATTTTTGGCTGACAAATTGACCGACGGTATTTCTTGTCACAAAATTCAATTGCAAATCCCGTCGATAAATTGTTTTGATAGCATTAAAAAAATACAAATTAGTACACTACTGACAAACATAAAACTCCATCGGTTATTTCATTGTTCCACCATGTCAATTTTTCTCAGAGAATTTCTGTGTGTTTTGAGGAAGACGAATAGAAACGCTAACAAAATATTTTTGTTTATGATTTTATTGGGCATTGGTTGGAAAGACGTAATATATATTACTGACGGGTTATATGTGAAAGGTCTGTTAGTAATATTTACCAACTGATTACGGATAAAAATATTTTATCAGCTTAATTATTAATGATTAAATCAATAATAAAATTACTAATAAATAGCTGATAATATTATTTCATCGATAAATTCATTAGATAAATTCATTAGAGATATATATTTTTATCAATGGATAAACAACTATAACATTGAAAAAATATTCCATCCGTCTAATTTAATTTTCTCGTGGTGAATTAAAGTTCAAATATTACACTAGCTAGTTGTGTTTAAACTAACCATTTTTAATGACAACTTTAATCATGTAGTTGTTTCTGGAAATATATTACCTAGTTTTCGATCCTAATCATTTCTTTGTTGCTTCTTGCATTCCCAATAAACAGAATTTCAATTCTCACAGACCTCTCATGACGACAGAGCACAAATGAAAAGTTTCACATTGCTTGAACACCATAGAATGAAAC
The DNA here is from genome assembly GCF_000495115.2 of Populus euphratica. Lineage (NCBI taxonomy): Eukaryota > Viridiplantae > Streptophyta > Magnoliopsida > Malpighiales > Salicaceae > Populus > Populus euphratica. The sequence goes on from NW_011500168.1 coordinate 250,092, forward strand.
TTCTACCATGCTATCTCTACGTTGACATGGAATCCACAATTATCGATTGAATGATGATACCATGAAAATGACGAATTTTGCTGGAGATAACATGTGAAAAAGGAGTTGGATCCGGGGAGCATATATAGTTGGATTGTATTTTCTCGTCACTATGGTGCAAGTTGCATGAAAACCATGAAAATGGCCACCATGCTGCAAGTTGCCTATAATTCAAAGCAGTGGATTATCAAATATTTTAGCAATTCACTTATTGGTGCAGAAAATAGGTGTAACATAACTAAGCTTGAGTAGATTTGGGAATTGGAGAAGGTTAGGTAATTGATCCCAATTTTGAAGTCCAGGACCCTTTGAACCATAATGTAAAAAGAAAAAAAAAATACAAAGAAAATGTTCTAAAAATACTTGGCCAATATCTACTTCCACCAATTCACGTATTTTTTTTCTTTTTTCAAAAGGAAAAATGATTTCTTTAATTTGAAAGCTAAGCTCATTTTTTACTACGAAGGCCACCCATTTTTTGTTAGTATGTAAGTTAGTTATATGTGGTATTAATTTTATTATGGTAAATATATTTAATTTTAATAAAAAAATATTTATTTTTAATATTAATTAAATATTTAATTAATGAATTCAATATAATCCAATATTTAATTATTGAGTCTATAATAAAAATATTTTGCAAAACAAATTATAAAATTATTATTATTATGAAAATCATATTGCATCAAATTATTATTTCTAAATGTTTTTAGTCAATTAGGTATCATGAACCGTTAAATTTGGCAGTTGAAAGTTGCCTTTTGAGTTGGACTTTTCAGGTTGGTGCAATGACCGCTATGGTCAATTGAACAAAATGGATCATTCTAGTGTGTAATCAGATATTAAGTGATCATTTTCATGTAAGTTTTGTCAAATTCAGTGAAAAAATAAAGCATTAAATGTCCTTGAAAAGCAGCACTATGATCAATCTTTTCGGTGGAAATTCTGAAGAAAAAAGATGAATAGTAACAAAAAATCGTCGTTATGGTAAAGTTCATTTTAGTCATTTAATTAATGATTTTTCTCAATTAGACCTCTAATTGGCTTAAAACTTTTAATTTTATGCAATCTTTTCTCTAACAAACTTTAATTTTAGCATCCTTTTCATATTAATTGGTTTTAAATTTATCCAAATTAACCCTTAATTGAACATTAAATTTTTAATTTTATTTAATTTCACCCTTGATTCCTACCAACTAAGCCCCTATATTTCAACGTCTTTTGCAGATTGGTCCTTGGTTGTGAATATTTTTTATTTAAGCCCTTAATTGACCCTAAAACTTTAATTTTCTTGTGATTTTGCCTTTGATTTCAATCAATTGACTTGATAAAAATTAAATTTGGTCTCCTAAAATTCTATTTTTCTTAATTAATCCCAAATTGGACTCCTAAACTTAATTTTTCACCAATTAAACCTCTATTAAAATTAATTTGATTAATTTAAAGTAGAATTAAATTCTTACATCTAATTACCCAAATTAATTTTTAAACATAATTTAACCTTTAATTTTTCCCATGATTAAATTATATTAGCTTATAAAAAATTTAACCATATCATTAGACTTAATTTTCATTCAAATTCATCCAATAATGATTTAATGTGACCTTGAATCTGCATTATTTCTTTAATTTTAGATACTATGGAGTACAATTAGGCTCTCGATTCTGTCTGAAATTGCAGCTTGATTTTTCTGTATATTTCAAGTCCTTCTCAGCCTATTTTTACCACTTTTCTAGTCTTCTTAGTATTATTATTTATTTTGATATTTTACGGGGAAGGAAAAGGAGGTAAAATTTGAGGAATAATCCAAAAATAGATTATGATATTCTAAAAAAAAAAACACTTGCATAATCTAGAATTAACATAATATTAAGATGTTTTATAAATTGCAAGTGTAGTTTCCTAAATAAAGTCTTATGTGAAGATGGAAAAGTTGAATAAAATGTATTTATAATACATTTAAATCAAAATTCATAAAACAAATAAAAAAAGCAAAAGGAAATAGAGAAAAGAAAAGAAAAAAAAATAAAGGCCAAACACGTGAGCCATATTGATGTCTTCTCCCAAGTGTAGGAGTGTCGAAGTAATAAATAACCCGACAAATCTGGGGTCGAACCACAGGAAGATTAATTATACAAATTATAAACAACAACAATAACAATAATAACAATAATAATAATAGTAGTAATAGTAGTAGTAGTAGTAGTAATAATAATAATAATAATAATAATAATAAAGAAAGAGAAGAAGAAGAAGAACAAGAAGATGATGATGAGAACTTGGAGATGAAATATTAATGTAAGGATTAAACGATGATAATAATAAATGTCAAGGTTAGAAGATCCAGTAATGGTATGTCAAACAAGTATAGTATAAACTCTTATTATTGA
>NW_011500168.1:256215-258754 GCF_000495115.2 Populus euphratica
TCTTAGCTCTCTAGGAAATGCATAGAGTTAAGAATTATAAAACAAAACTTTTTGACCAGTATCAACTTTTTGACAATTTTCACAAGTTTTGCAGAATACATGCGTGTCCTTGAACACGGTGGGTCAATAAAATCCATTTTGAAAGATTTTTGCAGCTATCTTTTTTGACGAGAAATAACTTCCACATGCTTTAGAATGACAAAGTTTAATGACACTATTTACCTCATTGTCGGGAATGAATGTTTGAAATATTTGATCAGGACAATATTTGAATAAGTTAGGGTCATCACAATAAAAATTCTTCACTTTGTTCAAAAACTTTTCTTTGTCTTGGGTACTCCAATCAGCTGGCAAATCTCCTAAAGCAAGAAAATTGATATTTTTATCATACCAAGGCATTGGATTAAGAGAAAGTAAGGATTCGTTAGGAAAGTAATCATCGATTGGTGTGATGTCAGATGTTGAATTTGTTGTCACTTTTGACAAAAGATTTGCATCAACATTTTCGGTGCGTTTTTCATCCACGATTTCTTCCTCAGAATAAATTATTTGCAAATCTTCAGATTCATCCAACTCATTTTTACTTAAAGTAGATTCAAGTTGATCATAAACTAATTCGTCAATATGATCTACTTCTTGTAAATCATTATTATCTCCAGGTTGCTTGCAAATGTTGAAAATATTCATCTTCAATATCATGTTTCCAAATGATAGCTTCATTAGTCCATTACTACAATTAATCAATGCGTTAGAGGTTCCAAATGTCCCTCGGGATTTTGTTGTGGTTGAGATGAAAACTTACCTTTCTCTTGGAAACTGAGAGTAGATGTTAATTTTACAAGAGTATCTTTAAAATCTATCATGTTTTGAACAAGTTAAGTATTGATTGTCTCTTGCTTTTCAATGAATGCATGCAATATTTCCTCAAGATTTCTTCTAGGAGGTGGAGCATAAGGAGGTGCATATCCATGAGAATTTTGAAAATTATGGTATGCTTGAAACGGTGGTTGTGAAGTTTGTCCATTGTTATTATCACTCTTCCAACTAAAATTTGGGTGATTTCTCCAACCAGGGTTGTATGTTTGTGAGTATGGGTTGTGGTTGGCCCTTTGGAAACTGTTTAAAGCATGGGCTTGTTCATGGAGACATTCCTTAAAAGAAGGCAAGGTTGGACAATTATTGGTTGAGTGTTCATTTGTTTCACATATTTGACACACAATGTTTTCAACGGATTTTAATTGACCATTCTTTTTCAATTCTAGTGCCTCAACTTTTCTAGCTAAAGATGCAAACTTGGCTTGAAGGTCATGATCTTATCTTTAAAGTTGTACATACCTCTACTAGATGTATGAGGTTGAGTTTTACTCGGTGCCCCATAAGTACCCACCGTGTCCTAATTTTGAGCATTTTCAACTAACAAGTCTAAGTACTCCATTGCTTCATCAGGATCTTTATCTTTAAAAGTTGCATTGCACATCAATTCAACCATTTGTCTATCTCTAGGTGTTAACCCTTCATAAAAATATGAAACCAATCTCCATGTTTTCAAACCATGATGAGGGCAAGTATTAAGCAAGTCTCGATACCTATCCTAACATTGGTAAAATGTTTCTCCTGGTTTTTGAGTGAAAGTAGTGATTTGTATTTTGAAAGAGTTTGTTCTGTGAGATGGAAAAAACTTCTTTAAAAACTGTTGTTGCATTTCATCCCAAGCATGAATGGATCCTGGTCTCAAATTTTTTAGCCATGTTTTAGCTTTATCTTTTAATGAAAAAGGAAAAAGCTTTAATCTGATGGTGTTCATACTACAATTTGAATCATTATATGTGTTGCATACCTCCTCAAATTCCCTTAAATGCAAGTATGGATTTTCCAATTCTAAGCCATGAAAAGAAGGTAAAAGTTGAATAATGCCTGGCTGAAAATTAAAATGAGATGCATGAGGAGGAAAAACTATGCATGATGGTGCACTTGTTCTTGTGGGATTCATGTGGTCTCTAAGTGTTCTAGCACGGTTATTCTCATTATTCTCATTATGAAGTGATTGATTATCTTCTTCAGCCATATTTTCTGAAAATGATGAGGATACCCTACAAAGTCTACCACTTGATGTACGTGACCACACTCTCATGCACGTGTAGGAATAGAATAAAAGGAAGAAGAAAACAAAAGAAGAAGAAACAAGAGAAAAGAAACAAAGTTATATACAAGAAAAGTGAAAAGAGAAAATAAAATAAATACTATAATTTATACAAGAACTTACCTCCCCGGCAACGGCGCCAAAAACTTGACACGACTAAAAGATTGATGTCTTCTCCCAAGTGCAGGAGTGTCGAAGTAATAAATAACCCGGCAAGACCGGGGTCGAACCACAGGGAGGTTAATTGTACAAATTATAAACAACAATTATAAAACAACAATAACAACAACAACAATAGTAATAGTAATAATAATAATAATAATAATAATAATAATAATAATAGTAGTAGTAGTAGTAGTAGTAGTAGTAGTAGTAGTAGTAGTAGTAGTAGTAGTAGTA
>NW_011500168.1:259569-266406 GCF_000495115.2 Populus euphratica
AACAGTGCTTGGGTTGGAAGACAGATTCAGACTTCTTTGTTATTGCTCCAATTTGGACTTAAAAGTGGTCTTTTTAATCTTGGAAGTTGTAGGCCTATGTCTTACCTTTCCATCCATATAAAGTAGACCTAAATATGAGATCTACAACTCTAGATATGACCCAATTACCGAACAGTGTTCCGGTTTGGATTGTATTGACATCTCTTTTCTAAGTTTGGCCATCTCTTTGTCCTTTCAATTTCAGTTCTTAAATTCATGAATTAATCCTTTCATTTATGTGATAGGCCTACATTTAAAATGAACATTTACCATAAATTAAAGGTATCTTATATTATTACATATATTATTATAAAATATGCTTTAGTTAAGGAGTTATTGATACTTTAAGTGCAAAATGATGACATAAAACCTTGATAAAAATACACTTTTAAGTATCAATCAAAGAAAAAAATATATAATAAAAAATTAGGAGTCACCACCTAGTAATTAGAGGAAACTAGAGATAATAAAAAACTATCACTAGTTCCAAAGTTTAAGGTAGGGGTTTGTTATGATTAAAAGAAGAAGACATCGCCCTTATTACATCATTTCTTATGAAAAATTACCTTTATTATGTGTTTTCTTCTAAATTTATCTTTTTAGTTTCCATTAATTATCCTAATTACTTTTAGATTATTCTCAATTTATTCTTTATTATTTAAATTAATAAATGATGTTGGTCTCTAAATTGAAGACTCATTGAAGATGTTAATGTTACGTCATAAATTTTTTTATTTCAAATCCATGATCCTTATTATAAATCTCATTAATTCGTTATGACCATAAATTATTCCATCATTCCATCTCAAGCCCAATCCAAGGTTTAATTAGTCCTAATATAATATTTTTCATCTTTTCATGAATGTTTTCTTCTAATTTCATTCCATAACACACTGTTTCATATATCTTATTTCACTTCTTCCCATTACTTAAACTTTACCTCTTCATTCATCCTCTCTTTATTTTACCGAACATCAAATTCCAAAACTATGGGTTTCTAATTTTTTTTTTTTTGAAATAGTCACCATTCACTATTAGTTACAATAATTGATCGATTCACATTAGCATAACCAATTAGTTGTCCAGTTATTACTAATTTTATTGGTGTCCCTAACATTCAAACAAACAGTTGACCAATTTGATCAATCAATTTAGATAGTAGTCAATTTCATTGTTCCTCTTGTTAATCAATCAACCAGATTGTTTATTAATCCTAAACACTTGATTGGTTATGTAGTGTATGAGATATTAATTCAATTTTTAGTTTTTTTCCCACAATACCAAATATGTTTTTCATGTTTACTCTATTATAAGAATATCCATTTTATCATCCATTTATTCAAACAAAAATCTACATACATTTGCATAGGTAAAACAAATAAATTTACATTAATTAATTGAAACTTAGTAGGCTAATCACTTCCTAAGCATAATAAATTAAACAAATAAGAACAACAAAGAATAATGTTTTCTTCTTTTCTTCCTCTTCTTTTCCTTTAAAAATGGCCTCTCTTTATCAAAATAACCCTTGACATTTTTAAATTTCTTGCTTAAATCCCTTCCTTATCTCTCTTTAATCCTTCCATTTATCTCCTTTTTGTTTTTAACAAGAATTTCCATGGATTTAGTTCAATTTCCCTCTCCTTTTTTTCTACGACATGGCTGGCCATTTGACTTTTTTAGGAAGCCAGGTTTTCTATTTACATTTCCCTTTTAACTCATATTTACAATCATGCCTTTGTTCTTTAATCCAACTACTTTTTTTTTTTTGTTTTGCCAGGTATCTCATCTCATGCTACTTTTAAAACTTACCCTAACTCATGATTTAAATTCATGAATATTCATCTCTAGTCATTTAGTTTACATACTTTATTATTTTTACTATTCATTTTTGTTTATCACAAAGTTAAACTTCTACTATTTCATTAATATCACAACATTTTAAATATGGTTTTACATTCTCCCTTTCTAAATAAATATTTTATCATCAAAATTAAAACTTATACCTATATCCAGAAATAATTTGGGATATTTTTTCCTCATTTTTTATTCCTCTTTCCAAGTTTCTTCTTCGATTTGGGAGCTTCTCCACAACACCTTTATCATAGGGATCTTTTTATTTCTAAGTCTCTTTTCACTTTGATCTAGAATTTTTACTAGTCTTACTTTCAAAGTCAAGTCCTCTTTAATCTCTAAAAGAACTTGCGGAAATATTTGAGTGGGATCTATTTATGCATCTTGAAGTAATAATCAATGGAACATGTTGTGTATCTTTTCTAAATGCATGTGCAACATTAACTTATAAACAATTAGACCTATCCTTTAAATAATCTTAAAAGGTCTTAAGTATCTCGGCGTTACCTTTCCCTTAATGCCAATTCACATGATGTTCTTCTAAGGCGTGACCTTTTAAAACATTTGATTCCTTACTTCAAACTCAAGAGGCCTTCTCCTATTATTGACATAACTCATTTGTATATCTTGAGTTGCCTTTATTCTTTCTTTGATAACTTTTGTCACACGTCCCTGCATAACATCTGTGATGATTTTTTCATTTTTGTTTGTTTTATGATTGGGAGTCACCATCTAGCATCTGGTTTAAGATCACTACAAAATTCGATTGTGCTAGTCTTATCAGAGATTTGAGGGTAAGGGACTAGTTATGATTAGGAAAGATATCAACACCCCGAGTGCATCCTACTTAAGGTAAGCTGCTTCGTGAATTTGAGGTGTTAAATAAGTTTTTAAATTTTTATCTTTTCATCGGATATTAGGAATACAACTTTCATGGAAGTTCATAATCCTTAATCATGAGCAAATCAAAATATTAAATTCATCTTTTGTCTTTGCAACTTTATCATAAAAAAAAATCCATGGAAAAAATATAAACACATTCACTTTTACTATGTTTTACACATACACCCATGTTTACATGTTAAAATCACCAAAATTCAAAACAAATCAAACAACACATTACACAAATAAAAAATTATAAAATAGCCCTTAAAAATACAGTAAACTACTGGGAAGTATTTTGAACCATCAGAATAGTGGTTGTGCGTCTTCTCCACACGCCACTACAACTAGTAGTGCATGGGTTCACGTGCCGCAACTAGCAATGACTGAAAACTTGTGGATCTAGAATAGCTTCCTTCCTTTTTCCCTTTATTGCCAACGATGACTGTAAAGTACGCAAAAATGCAAAAAGCAATGTGTTTAAATCTTATTTCACTGTTTTTAGATTTGTTTCTCTCCTTTCTCCTTTTATAAATCTGATTGATTACACACTTATTTTTCTTTAGGTTTTGTATTATTCTCCTCCACTTCAAGTAGCCAGTGGTATGATCAAGGAGCTGCTGGCGATTGGGTTTATATAGCGTCTTTGCTGCTGCTAATGGTTAACGAGATCTGGGGAGAGGGAATGCTGGAGGTGGCTGTTCATAGTTGCTAAGAGGGAGACCATGGTTTGTTGTTGGTTGAAAAGGAAAGATTTATTTGCTGTTAGGGTTGGTTTCGGGTTAGTCGTCTCGTGGTTGGGAGGGGGGAGGCTCTGTCGAGTTGTTCAGGGGTTATGAAAGGGCACTAAAAATGGTAAGGGAGAGTGAGAGGGTGTCTTGCTGTTGAGAAATGATAGGGACGATGGTTAGGTTGGAGCAAAGCTAAGGCACCAGTGGGTGTTAGTGTGACAAGTGCATTGACTAAGGTAAAGGGAATGCTTTGATTGGTTATGAAAAAAAAAAAATCAAAGAAGATAGGGGGGCTGCTTTGTTTGAGAGGGATGAAAATTGAGTTTCTAGGGTCTCTTTTTTCTAACCCTTAAAATTGTGTCTCAAAATCACCCCTCACTCTTCTGGTTTGTTTCTTCTCTATTTATATAAAAAAAATATTTTGCCTTTTTCCTTTTTTATTTTCAATTGCTTAGTAAAACATCAGCATTTTTTTTTAAATAAACAATATCAATGTCTCTTCAATAAGAAAAATCAGTGATTTAAAAATAATATGTGAAAAGTCGATGCGTTCAAAAAACCTTTGAAATTTTAAATTTTTTTGAGACAATGTTGAAAATGCTTAAAACAATACAAATATATTAAAAAATATCTTTTTGGATTTTCCTTATTTTTTTCTATTTTTAAATTTTTTTAAAATTTTATAAAAAAATGGGTTAAAAATTAGGTAGCAACATATACCTTCTCTTTAGAATGCATATGAAGCAAAACTCAATGTTTTGCATAGTAAGCTTTGTAAAGAAAAAAGAAAGAAAATGATCTCATTATCTTAGGTGTGCTCCCATTTTCAAAGAAAATTGATCTACTTTCACAGGCGACCTGTCTACACACTCATATTGGTCTATTTTCATGGGCGACTTGCCCAACACATATTCATAGTTGCCTATTTTCATGAGCAACCTGCCCACGCACTCATAATGGTCTATTTTCAAGGGCGACCGATTCGCACACTTACACTAGTCTCTTTTTAGGGGCAACCTATCCACACACATTCACACTAATCTATTTTCTCAGGTGACCTGCCAACACATCCTCACAATGGTTTACTTTTCAGGGGTGACCAACCCATAAAAAAGGAAGAGTGATCTTATTATAATGGGTAACCTAACCAAGTGAAAGAATGGTCTCATTATAATAGGTGACCTACCCAGGTATAAGAATATGGAGAATGGTTTCATTATAATGGGTGAGTTACCCAAGAAAAAAAAATAGTCTCATTGTAATGGGTGACTTACCCAAGTAAAAAAAAAAGTGGTCTCAATATAATGGGTGACCTACCCAAGAGAAAGAATAGTTTTATTATAATGAATGACCTACCCAAATAAAAAAAATATGGAAAATGGTCTCATTGTAATAAGTGACCTATCTATAAAAAAATGATAGTCTCATTGTAATGAGTGACCTATCCAAGGGAAAAAAGAAATAGTGGTCTCATTATAATAGGTGGCCTACCTAAGTGGTTAGAAAACATAACAAAAACATGGAGGATGGTTTCATTGTAATGGGTGACCTACCCAGAAAAAAAAAAGAAGAAGAGTGAGGGCTCAAAGGCGCACTTAAAAGGAGGTAAGGTTAGAAAACATACTACCCAAGAGATGATGACTTAAAGGCATACTTGAAAGGAGGTAGGGTTAGAAAATGCACTGCTTGAGAAGTGAGGGCTCAAAGGCGCACTCGAAAGGAAGTAAAGATACAAAGGCGTACTCGAAAGGAAGTGAGGGCACGAAGGCGTACTAAAAAAGAAATGAGAGCTCAAAGGTGCATTCGATATGAGATAGGGTTAGAAAATGCACTACTTAAAAGGTGATGGTGTAACACCAATCTATCAATGGTGAAAGCAATGCATTATGATTAATATGCATGTATACTTACCTAAGAAATATAGATCCCTATTTCTTCATGGTGTCTTTCTTTTCTTAAAAGTTGGAGTGTTAATAGTAAACTTCGATGGCTTTTTTACTCTTGCTTAATTGAGTCACATCTTGTGATCTTGACATCTAAGAAGGACTTGATATCATCATATTTCTTTGTCCTCCACCCTTTATCTCTAGAGTTGCCAATTTTGCTTGATATTTTTCTTAGAAAGAGGATCATGGAGTCATCCCTACCATGCATTTTTTATTACCCCCCAGCTTGATCATGCCCCCAAGTATTCAAATTAGATTTTCTTTAGGGACGAGGCTATATGAGGGAAGGATTGACAAAGAGTTGTTTTCATGTAGAAATTTTAGAATTTCAAAGCTATTCCATACAAAAATTATTTTGACATCGATTCAAAGCAAACTCATTCTAAAGAAATTCAAGTGATTCCTATAAGGAGGTTTTTAGAAGTGATGAAATCCTTTTGTTTTGCTTTTGATGAAAATGTGAAGCGATGTATAGTTGGTCAAAAAAATAGTTCAAAATTTAATTTAAGGGTTTCAAATAAATAGTGTTCAAAGCATTCATTTTATTTGCATGAATAATGATTTGATTCATATAAAAAAGCATTACCTATCGATCCAGATTGTTGGCTTTTGATCAAAATGGGATTAATAAGGCACATAATGTAGGATTGGGCTCTCGGTTATGAAAAAAATGATATTTGTAGGTTTAAAAGGTGTTTAAGGGATTTCAATATAAATAATCATCAGTGCTTGTTGCCTGACTGCTTTTTATGATTGGCTTGTTTTAACTCGTAAGTGCACGAGTGTGCAATGTAGCAACTAACTCGGTAAGATCGAGGTCATATCCACAGAGAACTAGATCTGGAAATTAAGCAAAGTAATAAAAAAAATCAAGAGAAATTACATTAACAATAAGTTGGTTGAAAATAATTGATAGATTTGTTTTAAAAGATGAAAACGTGTAAATGGATTTGAAATGAAAAGAAATAGTAAGTCTTGGTTCAAATCAATTTTGATGGTGATGTATTGGTTTCCTTCAACATATATAAGATAACTCAACCTAATATCAACGATGGTGATATTAGATCTAAAGATATTACAATGAAGTTTAAAAAGAAGAAGATTGATTATTGCTTACTGATTAGTACTTAAAAGTGCATTTTTATCAAGGTTTTATATCATCATTTTGTACTTGAAGTATCAATATCTCCTTAACTAAAGCATGTTTTGTAATAATGTATCTAATAATACAAGATACTTTTAATTTGTGGTAAATGTTCATTTTAAATGCAGGCCTATCACATAAATGAAAGAATTGATTGATGAATTTAAGAACTGAAATTGAAAGGACAAAGAGATGGCCAAACTTAGAAAAGAGATGTCGGTGCAATCTAAACCGGAACACT
>NW_011500168.1:269814-272346 GCF_000495115.2 Populus euphratica
GGTTATTTATTACTTCGACACTCCTGCACTTGGGAGAAGATATTAATCTTTTAGTCGTGTCATCGATCCATTTGAGGATAAAAACTAATGCTCAAGTTTAACTTTGTTCCTAAAGTATTTTGGATGGGAGGTCAAAAACAAGAAGTAAATCGAAGGTCATGATTAGATAGAACTAATATGGGTACTCCATGTAATTTGACCATTTCATTTACTTACATTCTTGCCAACTCATCAGCTAGATCCATCATTTTTATATGTAAAAACAAAATAGACTTAGTTGGTTCACTACTACCAATATAGCATTATTGCCCTTTTCCTCTAGGTAATCCAAAAACAAAATCTATAGTAATATCTTTCTACTTTCATTCAAGTATCAAAAGGGGTTGTAAAGTCCTTCTAGGCTTTTGATATTCCACCTTTACTTGTTGACATATCTCATAATAAGCCACATACTTTCTTATCCTTTTATTTATATTGGGCCACCAATAAATGTTTTTCAAAGCATTCTATATTTTTATGCTACCTAGATGCACAACAAACCTAGATTCATGCATCTCTTTTAAAGTTTCCTCTATGAAGGCCTTATCATTAGGTAGATACATCCTTTTGCCATTGTTATCATTTTGTCTTATCATTAGCCACATACTAAGATACATCCTCTTGATTTTCATTTTATTCGTTACTCTCTTTACTTCTTCATCATTTTTTGAGCTTTTAACACTTTATTTCTAAACAATAATCACATTTTAAGTTGTGCTAACAGGGACCCTTTATATTTAATTCCTAATTATGCATCAAACTTCTTTAATTCTATTACTTCTATTTTATCCCAAACAACCAATTCACTAACCACTACCTTTTCTTTATGGCTAAGAGCATCAACAACAATATTAGCTTCCTTGAGTGATAATTTATCACACAATCATAATCTTTAATTAACTCTATCTATCATCTTTGTCATATATTTAACTCTTTTTATGACATCAAATACTTCAAACGCTTATAATTTATAAAGATTTGGACTTAAAACCTATACAAAAAGTGTCTTCATACTCTTGAAGCAAAAATCTTGGTTGCCAAGCTAAATCATAAAGATGATAATTGACCTCATGGGGTTTTAGTGATGGATTAACACACAACGCAGTCCCTTTTTTGGTGTATTATTATATATAATAAAGTCTTTTAACCATAAGGAAAGTGACACGACTAAAAGGTTGATGTCCAAGTCTTTTAACCCTAAGGAAAGCGTCAATACAATGATAGTTATAAGCTTTTTTTCAGCTCCCGAAACTTTCTCCACATTATCTCGACCATTCCCACTTTGTTGCCTTCCAGGTTAGTCGAGTCAAAAGGGTTGCTATCATGGATAACCCTTCAATAAACCTTTTATTATACCCAGAAAGTCTAAGGAAACTCAGAATCTTCATCATGTTTGTAGGTTTCTCTCATTTCAACACTACTTCCACCTTTCTTAAATCTATATATTTCCATCTTATGATATGATTGATTAGTACTTAAAAGTGTATTTTTATCATGGTTTTATATCATCATTTTGCACTTGAAGTATCAATAACTCCTTAACCAAAGCATGTTTTATAATAATATATCTAATAATACAAGATACCTTTAATTTGTGGTAAATGTCTATTTTTAATACAGGCCTATCACATAAATGAAAGGATTGATTGATGACTTGAAGAACTTAAATTGCAAGGATAAAGAGATGGCCAAACTTAGAAAAGAGATGTCGGTGCAATCCAAACCGGAACACTGTTCGGTAAATGGGTCATATCTGGAGCTATATATCTCAGATTTAGGTCAAATTTATATGGATGGAAAGGTAAGACATAGGCCTACAACTTTCATATGGAGCCCAAGATCTAAAAAGGCCATTATCAAGTCCAAATTGTAGCAACAACAAAGAAGCCCGAATCTGTCTTCCAGCCCGAGCACTGTTCGGTATTTTGGCCATATCTGGAGTTCTAGAAGTCCAAATGAGCTGAAATTTTTACACAAGAAAGCTGAGACAATTGCCTACAACTTTCATGTTTGCAACTGGCTCCAGTTTTGACGTTATCAATGACGTTTTGGGCAGACAAGAGAAGATAAGGATTGTCACCAAGTCAAAAGTTGGTCACCCACTTATCAATTAGTCATCAAATCAATAGTTCCCATTTTTGGCCTATAAAAGGAGGCATTTGCCATGCATTTAGGCATCTTGATTTCCAGATCAAGATCATGCTCTTCCTTTCTCTCTTTGTATTTTTTATGCTTTGTTTTCATTAATATTAAGTTTATGCCTTTCATTTCCTTTCCTTTACTTAGTTAACTTTTATGTTCTTATTTTGTTTATCTATTTTGCTTTCTTTCATTATGTCTAGCTAAGTTAATTATGTCAAGGTGAAAAGGCAATACAATGATAGTTAAAAGCTTTTTCTCAGCTCCTGAAACTTTCTTCACATTATCTCGACCATTCACACTTTGTTTCCTTCCAGGTTAGTCGAGTCAAAAGGGTTGATATCATGGATAACC
>NW_011500168.1:274061-289356 GCF_000495115.2 Populus euphratica
TAACCTCCTTGTGGTTCGACCCCGGTCTTGCCGGGTTATTTATTACTTCGACACTCCTGCACTTGGGAGAAGACAACAATCTTTTCGTCGTGTCAGAAGACTCTATTTATTAAATTTATAAGCACTGCTGGAGCATTTGTCAACCCAAAAAGCATTATTAGGAACTCGTAATGCTGATAACGAGTCCTAAAAGTAGTCTTTGGAGCATCAGACTCTTTAATTTTTCAACTGATAATATCTTGTTTGTAAATATATATTTGAAATCACTTGTGAAAACATATATTTATTCTTTATTGTTACTCTATTCAACTTTCTATAAGCAATACAAAGTCAAAAAAAATATCATCTTACTTTTTCATAAGTAGCATAGGGGAACCCTAACAAAGTTGATCTACCTAGTCTGTTCATAGTCACTAACTGTTGATAACTTTGAGTCAGTTGTACATAAAGCTGATAAATCCTTATTATTTATTCTTCTTTTGCCATTTTTATTTAGAAGCTAATAACTCTAGTAATTCTATATGGATACTAATCAATCCGACAACCTTACTTGAATGCCACTTACTCTGGTATTCCCATTTAGAATCCAATAATTCTGGTAATCGTAAATGGATACCAATCAATTTGATAATTTTTACTTGGATGCCTATCATTCTGACATTCTTATTTGGAAGTCAATAACTTTGATTATCTTAAATAGATACCAATCAATTTAATAATCTTACCTAGATGCCGTTTATTCTGGCATTTCCATTTAGAATTCAATAATTCTGGTAATCCCAAATAGATACCAATCAATCTAACAATCCTTACTTAATGCCTATAATTCTGACATTATTGTTTAGAAGTCAATAACTCTAGAAATCCTTACTTCAACAAATAAATTATCAATCATATATATATAGTTACTATTGACTTTTAATGAAAAGATATTAAATATTGAGATGTTAAGCACCTATCTAAGACCTATCGTCATTACACTAACCTTAATGGTTGTGTAGCTTTTGTAGTCTTTACAACTATCCTATATCACTATAATAAAAAAAATATTTCAAATCTAAAATTCTTATTATAAAGATACCATTTTAAATTTTCATTCAGTTCTCATTTTATGTTTAAGGAATTTCATAATTTTTCATATTCTTACTTGTCAAATAATTTAATCTAGTCACTTTTCCAGTTCCATCCCAATTATTTTCTAGTATCTTAAAATTTCTATTTACTCTTATTAATTCTTTATGACCATAAATTATTTCATCTTTCTATCATGAGACCAATCCTAAGTTTAATTGGTTATAATATAATATTTTTTTATCTTTTTATGAAGATTTTCTTCTAGTTTCATTCCATGGCACTACTTCATTCATTTGGTTTCACTCTCTCTCTTTACTTTAATTTACTTCACCTCTTCATTCTTTCTTTTTTGTTTGGTTGAACATCATATTATTAAACTATAGATTTCTGATTGATTTTTTTTAATAGAAATAGTTCATTGCAATTAGAACAATCAACCAGTTTAAATTAGCACAACCAATCAGTTGACTAGTTATTAGTAATTTCATTGGTGTTCCTAACATTTGAACAAACAATCGAGCAATTTGATTGACTGAATCAAACAATAGCCAATTTCATTATTCTTCCTATCAAATGGTCGACTGCATTGTTTGTAATCCTAAAAAATTGATCGGTTGTGCAGTATATGAGACATTAGTTCAATATTCATTTTTTTTTCACATAATAACCAATGCTTTTTCAAGCTTATTAACCTCATTCTATCATAAATCATATATTTTTTTAATAGTGCCCCTTGTTGAATCAATTTATTCCTCTAGATTTATCCATTTGTTACACATTCATTCTTAGTTCTTCCAATCTTCATTTTAAAACCAAGTTGACTTTAAATTCAAGTTGTCTTTTTTAATTAAGTCTTCTATTGATTTCTAACTTGGCTATTTATTTTCAAACCATCCTTGAACTTCAAAATTCTTTCAATCTTAATCAAATTTATTCAAATTAAGCTAATTTCTAAATTTCTTCTTCAATTGAAACCTCAATTATGACCCAAAAATTCTCAAACTCAAATTTTGCATATAATACTAAATTATTTGTCAAATTTCAACCCCAACTATGTATTTTTTATTTTTTTATGATTATTTTTATCATCTAAAATGATAATAATAATGAAATGACTATATTCATTGAATATAAATATTTTTTTTCTATATTTTTTCAAAAAACAAAATTAAGGCTGAAAAATTAAGTTATGATAAAACTTCACGAGCCCAAACCTACCATTTCAAGGGAAAGATCAAAGAACACTATAATGGAACTGTTCTCGTTAAATAAAACTCTTTAACATCAAGATTGACTTTTTTTCATGGTCAAAATTAATGTTAATCAATAACTCTCGTCAAATAAAATTCTTTAACATCAAGATTTTTTTTATTTAGGTTATAGAAATGCTTGATTGGAAAAAAAAAAAGAAGAGAAGACTAGAACCTTAATAATATAAGTGCTAGCATTCAACTGATAAAATAATACTTTATTGATAGCTTGAGATTATTTTATTCATGAAAACTGGACTCATTGGAGGTTCACACAACCTTTCCTTACCTTTTTTAGGGAAGATTTGTATGAATAACCCGAGTTCATTTACGAAACAAAAAACTAAATAAAACTAAACTTTGAGATAACAAAATAAGAGAAATAGAAGAGTTAGTACATTGTAGAAACTTTTATTTTTTTCTTCTGATAGAAAGCTAGAAAGCTTTCTCAAATTTATACACTAACAGAAAGGCACTTTCATTTTCTTTATTTTTATTTTAGTTGCACAATAAAATTACTTCATTATCCTCGAATTAGAATTGTTTTTGTCATGGGTAGTTTAGAATTTTTATATAAAAATATTATTTAATATGAGGGTGTTTTTATTTTTTTATTTTGGTTTCTTTATAATTATCTAATTTGATTAAGGGTAGTTTAGGATTTTTATATAAAAATATTATTTAATATGAGAAAGGTGGTTGCGTGTGGGAATGACATGGATGCTAGTGGGTTCTCCTTTGGTTTTTGGATGATGTATAAAGAGGCATGCATAAGCTAAACTCCAGCTTTCATGACAATGTGTTAGGCAGTGTTTGGGAACGCGGTTGAACCGGCGTTCCCAAAAAAAATTTAAAAATTTTATTTTTTATTCCATGACAATGTGTTAGGCAATGTTTGGGAACGCGGTTGAACCTGCGTTTCTAAAAAATTTTAAAAAATTTTATTTTTTATTTTTGTTAAAATTTAATATGGTTTATACGTTTTAGATCGTTTTGATATGCTAATGTTAAAAATAATTTTTAAAAAATAAAAAAATCATTGGCATATATTTTGGCACAAAAAATTATTTAAAAAGCAACCGCTACCACACTGCCAAACATACTCTTAATCCTCACGATATCTTTTCCATTACTGGGTGACATGTGTGACCAAAATATGTTGGGTTTTGCATCGATGGCTGTTTCATTTTTTCCTTTATTATTTCCTTTTTCATTCTCTGTTTTACAGCTAACCATGCACGTTTACAAAGTAGCCTTTTAATTTATTTTTTATTTTTATTTCTTAATTATCATTTTATTTATTTATTTTAGATTAGTCATAGAATTGGAATTCTCTTTCAATTTAGTCTTTCTTTGTGTTTTTCACCTTTTAAATTTAATCCCTATACTTTTAATTTTATTTTTTAAATTATTCTCTTAATTAAATTATCTTTTCAATAGTATCCCTTAAAATTTTATACCATTCTTTTAATAGGATAACTTCTTCATTTGTATTTCTCAATATTTTATACCATTTCTTCAATTAATTTTTTTTTTCAATTGCATCCTTCAATATTTTAATTCATTTTATTTTATGTCAGATTTAATTTTTATTCTCTTAATTAATTTTTTTTTTGTTTTTAATCCTGTTTTTGTTGGAACCTTCTTTTTTTTTTTATTCCTTGATATTTTATTAATTAGAATTTTATTAATCTTTTAAATTACAAGTTTAAAATGTTGGGCCAAGCTGACTTTTTTTTTCATTTGTTTTCTTTAGTTAATTTTTGTTATTATAATTTTTTTATAATGTTATTGCAATCTTAGATTTCATGCAAAAGAGTTTCATTTGTTAACTCTATTTTGCCCATAATAATATTATATGTTTTAATTTAGTTGATGTTTCTATAGCTTATTTTTTAATTATATTAATTAAAATTTTAGCTGATTATTAGAAAAAGAATTACTTCTTTAGAAAAGAAACTGTCTCCTAAACATGTTTTTTGGTTTGAAAATTTTTTGGTGTGTCACCTATCATGCGGACCATCAGTGCGCTGTTTGACATCTTGTGGCGGAAACATGTGCTCAGTGGTTTTGTTCTCCAAAAGCAATCCGGCGGTGAAGGATCTATGCCTTTATCCTAAAAACAAGCATCGCCAAATGCTGAAACCAACCAGGTAGAGACATATTGACTGCACTATTGATGTTTTGTTGAGCAATAGCATGAAGTGGAATGCTCCGGTGCAAACTCAATGCTCAGAGATTATTTATTTTAATTATTATTTTTATTTCTTTCTTTACTTAAAATTATTTTTTAATGTTTTTATATTGTTTAGATGTATTAAAGTCAAAAGTGAATATTAAAAAATAAAAAATATTATTTTAAAATAAGTTATGTTTTAAAAAACAATAAATACTATAATATAAAACATACCCCTAATGGTGTTCTTCTTTTCAATAAAGCAATCAATTAAAAAAAAAGTTTAGTAATTATTCACGTTTTGGAGAAAATGATGTTCTAACAAGAAGACTTTTCTAGCCATGTGCCCATTGATCCTCGCCATTTCTTCTTCTTCTTTTATATAATATAAATATAATTAAAGTTAAGTTTCCACCAGGATAATTTAAGAATACACAATTATACTGGTTTATGCATTGGAAAGAATATAATAATTTTTTAAAATACTAACTTCAAGAGAGCTCACCTCCTTGGTTACCAAACCAATATCTTGAAATTTCGCATATGATTTTAAGAAAATAACAGCAATAAAAATATTTAGCTAAATTTATCCAAGAGATACCCTTAGCATTAAGAATACACACACACCAAGAACAATGTTTTGGAAGGAAGAAAAATTGGATTAGTAGTGAAGGTGGTTGATCACACGAAATCTTCTCCTTTTTGTCATCTTTTTGGGCATTTTAATTTTTTTTATAATTCACATAATCACTTCAAATCTTCCTTCCAAAACATTGTTCTTGGTGGGTGTGGGTGGGTGTGAAACATTGTTCTTGGTGGTTGTGGGTGGGTGTGGGTGTGGGTGTGTATAATCACTTCAAATCTTCCTTCCAAAACATTGTTCTTGGTGTACACTCACCAAAAACAATGTTTTGGGAGGAAGATTTGAAGTGATTATGTGAATAATAAAAAAAAAATTAAGGAGCCCAAAAGGATGACAGAAAGGGGAAGATTTCGTGTGATCAACCACCTTCACTACTAATCCAATTTTTCTTTTGACCCCACCAACTACTAATCCTTATTTCTTTTGACCTTTTGAGAAGAAGTTTACTAAAGCTGTTCACATAAACAATTAAAAGAAGTTGTAAGAGAGATCTGATAACTTTGGTCGGTTCCATTCATATGTATTTTTACTCTATTTTTTTTCAGATTTCAGCCAAGTGGATGGTCTCCTCTTCTTCACTTTACACACTCAAGAGCCGATGATTTTGCTTATTGGAGTGAGTGAAAGAGGGAGAGGATAGTGTGATTTTGAAATTAAACAAGGGTTGACTTATACTGGAGAAATTTGAGGAATCATGAACGTGATAGGCTCCACGAAATATTATTCAAAGGAGAACTCAATAGCAGGAAAGGTCAACTCTACTAGTACTTCTCTACCAAACATCAATGCCAAGACTTCAGGATAATTCTTTATATCCAAATTTACTCAAAAGGAAAAGGCAATCGATTCAAAGGAAAATGGTATGGAAACAGTCATTTGAATGATGATTGAAATTGTGTTTTTTTAAAATTTAAGATTTTGAATTAATTTTGTAATCTTTTTTTATTATTTGACATGATATATTAATATCAAAAATAATTTTTTAAAAAATTAAAAAATATATATATTTATAAAAAAAATTTAAACTAGAATATTACCTTACTCTCGAAGGACATTAAAGAGGGCATAAACTAAGCCTAGTTACTTGGTGTTCATCATCATGATGATCATCATACCTTGTATATTTTTCAAACTGTATCATATTTGTATTGATGAGGAATATGTGGACCCTCGATTGTTTCCAACGAAGGGACATGATTAATTTCTTTTATTTAATTAGGAAGGGGTTGCTAACTATATTGTACTAAAACAACAATAGCATTACCGAGAATGATAATTGCTAACTAACAAATTCCTTCAAAACAATTATATTTTCAATAAATTAGAGATGGATTGTTTTACATTCAAAAGCAAAACAATTTTTTTTAAAGATCAATGCCTTATTTTTCCAGCAAATCGAATTTCAACCAAACATTAACTTCAATGGATGAGAATTCTCTTTGTGTTCTACAACCTCTTTGGCCTATCTTGCACCATTAAATAGTTTTATTGAAGGAATACTTCCATTGATGTAAGATACATAATTTATTAGTAAATTTTTTACAAACAAAATACATCTATTAAAATATTAATTGTCGAAAATTTTTATTTTTGTCGGTAAGTCTATCGACAAAAAAAAAACCGATGGTCTTACAGAAGGGGAAGCACACAAAAAAATTCTCAATAGAATTTTATCGACGGACTTATTCTGTCTGCATTTCCAACGGTAAACCACCGATGGCCAATTCATCGGTGATGCTGGCATGGATTGTAAATATTTCAAAACTCTCTATAAAATATAGATGAATATAGTCCATCAGCAATAGTAACAGTAAATCACTGACGGACTGGCCATCAGTGATTGTGGCAAGGGCTATAAATGTTTTTCCATCTATCTGTCTAATATTGATAGACTGATTCTGTTTGGAAGACTGTCAGTATATATTTAGAATAATTTTTTTCAAATGTTATATTGATTAATAGTAAAAAAGAAAATTAACCAAATAAAATTGTATTAAACATTAAAAAAATAAACATATGTTAAATAATATTCATCCAAATATTCATTAGAAATTTAATGTGTTTGAAAAACAAAATTAAACTAGAATAATGGTGAAGTTGGAGGAGGATGAGGTCGGTTGTTCCCGGGATCATATGGCCAAAAAGATGTTGCACATGTATCATCACCCATCCTTGATCTAATGTTCATGACCATTTGATGGAGCTGATTATAATCTGTTGAAAGTCGTTCATATTGTTGTTTTAAGGCCATGAACTTATCAGACTAAGTGCTCGATATTGATGGAAAGCTCTTAATAGTTCTACCTCCATCTACAAATCTGGATTGAAATTCAGGTGGGTCAAATCGTTCCCATATCTCTCTTTCTCTTAACTGGCTATTATAGATCTCTTGAAAATTAAAAAAAAAATCATCATATTCAATTCAAGAAAAAATAACCTACAAAATAAAATGATTGAACGAACATACCATAAAGTGTTAAGCATAGTTGTCCATGAACTGTCGCACCTTTTTTTGGCAGTCTTGACTCCACACATGTGTCTCTACAAACAGCTTCATTGGGCTCAGCTCATGTCTAAGAGACGTAGCCTATAAGGAAAAAAAAGGTTGAAAGTTAATATATTTACAAGCAACAACAAATTAATTAACAATATATTTCATTTAAATTAATCTTACCATCCGCTTTGCATATGCACTGAACGGAATAGAGCTGCTAGTGTTTGTAGTCATCGAACTATGAATTTGTCGGTCCTAGTTGTCAGCACCGAACTGTGAGCGTCGTGCAAACCGCTAAGAAGTCATGTTCTCAATATATTGCGTCCATATATCTCCTGAGATGAATGGCGGTTTGAATTCCTGCCAAACTGCCACCTGATTCCATCCTTCAAGATTGTTATCTCTCGCATATCTTTTTTTTTTGTGTCATACCAAAAATCATGCAATCTACTTCCATAGTAATAAATTAGAATTTAGAACATAAAATTATAAAACAAAAGGTTATACTATTTTTTTATGTTACCTAGTTGTTGTGTGACTCTCTCATGCCCTCCTCACAACATTGTTGTAAGCACTATCCCATTCAAATTTATGTTGTGTATAAATAATTAATTTAAAATAAAAAATAGTACAAGATATAAAATTGTAAAAATAATTTATTAAAAATAAGCTGGAAATTAAAAGTTAAGTCACCCTCACTACTAAAAGAACTAGCTACAATCATTTGTTAACGACATGTTGTTGTTTTTATTCTACACATCTATATCAATTTATACGAATAATTATATAATTAAATTTGATTACTTAAAAAAAAATTTGGTAACACCTCCCTTATACTAGAGAATGCCCACAGTTTTCATACCTACAAATATTGATAATATCCACATACCAATTTCCATTCTACATAAATTTATATGAATAATTCCACAAATATTGCAAAATCTTATATACAACCTAACATTTATAGAAATTCAACATCTATATATTTTCAACTAACATCTATACAAATTCATAAATAATAATCAAAATTAATCAAAATAATAAAAAACATAACAAGCAATAATATAATAAAATTAAGATAAACTAATTAAATTTAATTCTATATTTCAATTAACATTTTAAAGGTAAATTCAACAATAACAATTCAAATTTAACAAATTTTTCACTTATTATGGTAATGACAATGCAAAGAATAAAATAAATTGAACAAATAAAAAGAAAAAAAAACTAAAGACTTAAGCAATGAAAAATATTTACCTTAAGAGTGTGTTGATTTCAAGATTTTATCTACAAACAATACACAAAACAAAAAAACAACAAAAATAATCATAACTAAAAAAAAAAAAAGTAAACAAATACAAAGATATGGAAAGGAAAATTATACCTTTTAATAAGTTGAAAACCACAACAAAACAATACAAAAAACAACAAAAATAATCATAACTAAAAAAAAAAAAAGTAAACAAATACAAAGATATAGAAAGGAAAATTATACCTTTTAATATGTTGAAAACCACAACAAAACAATACAAAAATTATTTAAGGAAGAAGAGAAGATGAAGGAGAGGAGCCTAGAAAAAATGAATTGTGGAGGGGTGATCGGTTTTATATTGCGATTTTACTGATGAATTTCTCAATGGAACTTAAAATAATATTTTCTTGGATAGTGGCATTAAATTCTATCGGTAATGTCCATCGGTATTTATTTGAATTTCACACAAAAAATTTTAAAATCCTTCTAGATTTTTTGAAGTCCGTCGGTAAATGTGTTAGAGCATGTGCACATTGGATTTGCGACTCCGTCAATGATTCCATTGGTAAATGTGCCAACTAACCTGACAATCTAACAGTCATATGCATTGGAATTTGCACCATCCATTGGTGATTTTGTTGGGAAACGTGTTGATGATTGTGGCATGGGTTGTAATTTTTTTGCAACTCTCGATAAAATACCAATGGGACAGATTTTGTCGGTATGGCTGTCGGTGATTATGGAAAAATGCTATAATTGTTTTTCAACTCTCGGCAAGATATCGACAAGGTAGATTCCATTGGTATGGTCGTCAGTTATTATGGGAAAATGCTGCAATTCTTTTTGCAACTCTTGGTAAAATACTGACGGGGCAATTCCATTGGTGTTTGAGTCAAACTTTTGCATGTTTTGTTTGTATTACCTATCTATCCTCCTACACAAACACTTAAATTGCAAACTAGTAGCACGCAACATCACAATAACAAGAGTAAATAATTATAAAATAAATATTTCATATTCAAAAATATCATCCATAATATTATATTATAAAAAAAAGTCTTTACACTTTCATGTTCTAATATATTTAGTCAGAATTTTTTTCTTTGTCCTTAATTGAATTGTTATCAGCTTTATCGCACTCTTCAATGTGATTATGATCTTCTTCATTAACATTCTTTAGTCCACTATAGCTTAAAATAACATTCAACTCTTTTATGTCAATATCAACAAGACTATCATTGAAAACATGAAAATTCAAATTTTCTTCTAAGTCAATCGAATGAGTAACACGATATGGTTTAATTAACTCACTAGCTTAAAAGACTTCATCCATCACACTTGTGTCTTTGTCCCAATCCTGAACAACCTCGACACAACCCCTAGGTTTGGTTCTTAAAATGGATAACTAATCAACTCTTGATCAGTCATTTCTAAAGGAAGAGGTGTATATGTAATAAACTTGTTAGCATTGCTTTGTGAAAACAAAGGCATCGGTTACGTTGCGGAGTCTAGCTTTTGAGTTGATTTTAATGAGACCATAGTGAGGATATACTCTGATTCCTCTATTAGTTGTGTCATACCAATAGCATTTAAATAAAAACACTCTATTCTGCTCCCTATGATATTGCAATTCGATGACCTCTTTTAATCTACTATAATAGTCAACTTCAAACTCATTAGAAGTCGATCCCTTAATACAAATACTATTGTTGTATGTCTTTCTTCCATGCCTGTATTCTTTAATATGAAAGACATATCCATTGACAAAATACTCATTATAGCACTTGACTTTTCTTTCGAGGTCAATGCTTAGTAAAGACAATGAAATAGCAGCACTACCTCCCATTTGATAAACCTTATATATCAAACACAACAATAATCAAGAAATGGATATTATGTAATATTGACGCACAATTAATTACATTGCAAGAGATAATGAGTTTGTGATAAAACTTACATGTGTTTTAAACCGTATGAAAAATTATTTGTCTTGTAATTGAAAGATTTGGGGTTCAGTCAGTTGTGAGTTATTAGATAGTAAGTATCATTGATGTTGCCTACAAGGTTGTTCCAAATTATATGAGTTTATGGTATCAGAATATATAAATAATACACTCTTGACTAAGTTTAAGTTGAACATCTACTTACTTAATAGAAGGTCTCAGCTCATCACAGTTAAATAGGACATAACTATATATTTATCTGAATCTTTTTCAGAAAAATATCTTCCCCTTATGACATTTTTAGTTGTGGGTTGTCCAAGGAAATGGATAATCTGTAATATTGACATGCAAGAGATGATGAGTTTGTGATAGGAATTACATGTGTTCCGGCAAGATATCAACAAGGTAGATTCCATTGGAATGGTCATCAGTTATTATGGAAAAATGCTGCAATTCTTTTTGCAACTCTTAGTAAAATACTGACAGGGCAATTTCATTGGTGTTTGAGTCAAACTTTTGCATGTTCTGTTTGTATTACCTATCTATCCTCATGCACAAACACTTAAATTGTAAACTAGTAGCACGCAACATCACAATAACAAGAGTAAATAATTATAAAATAAATATTTCATATTCAAAAATATCATCCATAATATTATATTATAAAAAAAGGCTTTACACTTTCGTGTTCTAATATATTTAGTCAGAATTTTCTTCTTTATCCTCAATTGAATTGTTATCAATTTTATCGCACTCTTCAATGTGATTATGATCTTCTTCATTAACATTCTTTAGTCCACTATAGCTTAAAATAACATTCAACTCTTTTATGTCAATATCAACAAGACTATCATTGAAAACATGAAAATTCAAATTTTCTTCTAAGTCAATCGAATAAATAACTCGATATGGTTTAATTAACTCACTAGCTTAAAAGACTTCATCCATCACACTTGTGTCTTTGTCCCAATCCTGAACAACCTCGACACAACCCCTAGGTTTGGTTCTTAAAATGGATAACTAATCAACTCTTGATCAGTCATTTCTAAAGGAAGAGGTGTATATGTAATAAACTTGTTAGCATTGCTTTGTGAAAACAAAGGCATCGGTTACGTTGCGGAGTCTAGCTTTTGAGTTGATTTTAATGAGACCATAGTGAGGATATACTCTGATTCCTCTATTAGTTGTGTCATACCAATAGCATTTAAATAAAAACACTCTATTCTGCTCCCTATGATATTGCAATTCGATGACCTCTTTTAATCTACTATAATAGTCAACTTCAAACTCATTAGAAGTCGATCCCTTAATACAAATACTATTGTTGTATGTCTTTCTTCCATGCCTGTATTCTTTAATATGAAAGACATATCCATTGACAAAATACTCATTATAGCACTTGACTTTTCTTTCGAGGTCAATGCTTAGTAAAGACAATGAAATAGCAGCACTACCTCCCATTTGATAAACCTTATATATCAAACACAACAATAATCAAGAAATGGATATTATGTAATATTGACGCACAATTAATTACATTGCAAGAGATAATGAGTTTGTGATAAAACTTACATGTGTTTTAAACCGTATGAAAAATTATTTGTCTTGTAATTGAAAGATTTGGGGTTCAGTGGCCAATCCTTCAACTTTTACCTCAAACAGTAAATGTATGCGTAGATGCTCTATTGAGTTAAGAAATAATGAAGGGAATATAATCTCAAGTTTGCATATTGTCTTGATGATATTCGTTTCAAACCTTTCAATGTGATCAACATTTAATTTGCTGAAGCATATATCTCTAAAGAAATAACTGATCTTTATGAGTGCATCTCATATCCCATTTGGTAAAAAATCACAAAAAGCTAATGAGATGAGTGTTTATATAAACATGTGGCAGTCATGACTTTTCATTCCATATAATATGCATTCCTCCGTATTAACCAGCCTTGATATGTTCGAGGCATGTCCATCAAGAAAACATAGACTCTTAAGTCATTTGTGGACTAGTAGTTGTGTATTTTTCTCTAACATGAAGCTTGCTTTTGGTTTTATAACTCGTGACCCTTCATAAACCAACTCCATATTTTTATAGTTAAAGAACAACTCTACATCCAATACAGCCTTGATGTTGTCATTTGTCTTCCTCTTCACATTCATGACGGTGTTGAAAATATTCTCAAACATGTTCTTTTCAATGTGCATAACGTCAAGGTTATGACGGAGAAGATTGGTCTTCCAATAAGGAAGCTCCTAAAGATACTTCGCTTTACTTAATTATGGGTCAAACCAAAACCAGTAAACCTATGTTTACCTGATTGGAGACCAAACATAACGTCATCGTACTCTGATACGATATCATACAATTATTCACTAGAAGGATGCAGGGGTGCAACATCCTTTCAACTCTACCAACAAAGAAATCCTTTCTATTTTTTTTTTACCTGTGATGTGGTGGCAAGAATTGATGGTGATAATAAAAAACAAATCCTTTCTATTTTTTTTACCTGTGATGTAGTGGCAAGAATTGATGGTGATAATAAAAAAAGAAGTTTTACCCCAGTTTGTTAGTGCGAATGTCTTGTTGTTTTCCATACAGTCTGGACATGCTAGGTTTCCATATGTGCTCCAACTAGAAACCATTCAATGAGATGAGAAATCATTGATAGTCCACGTCAAAGTCGCTAGACCACAACTACATCAACTCATTAATTAATGGTCAAAGACAAACCTCTAGAAGACCACAACTATATCAACTCATTAATTAATAGTCGAAGACAAATATCTATATTCTACCTTAGACTGCTTGGACTTGGTATGATCATAAATAAAAACATGAACTCTTGCATCATATACATTCCCGGTGGCAAGTTATAAACCATCAGTATGATCGGCTAACAAGAATAAGGAGCAGCAAATGATCCGAATGGGTTAAATCCGTCTGTACATGATGCACGTTCCTTGATTCAGCTCAAAAGTAAGGATGCACACTGTTAAAATGTTTCCATACTTCACCGTCAGAAGGATGCACCATCACTCCATCAACGACATGATGTGATTGATGTCATGTCATGTGCTTAGTAGTTCGTGATGACATAAATAACCTCTATAGTTTAAGTATGATTGGGAAGTATCTAAGTTTTTTATAGGCCATGAGAGTCTTTCCATTGCCAGTTCTGGGTTTGTAACAGGAATGCCCACATGTTATGCACTTAGTCAGCTCAACATTTTCAAGGTAGTATAACATGTAGAAGTTAGGGCACATGTCAATTTTCTGGTATCCTAAACTGAGGGGTTTTATCATAGACTTTACAATATAGACGGTCTTTTTTAGCATGTTCCCTTCAAGTAAAATGCTTCTCGCCTATTCAATAATTTTTTCATAACCAGCCTCACTTAACCCGTGATCTAACTTAGTATGAACACTTGTGCTATGGTCGATAATTTATGATGGTTTATGCAGTCATCCTATAATAGTTTGTCAGAATCTTTGAACAAATCAAAAAACCTTATTGTATCTCCATTAGGTTCTTCTTCTATGATTGAACATTGATTGACATTACCTTCATTTATTCTCATTGCATCCATAACCATATTCCTGTAAAGATTACTGCTATCATTTACAACTTCATGCACGTTGCTAGCACTAGAAGTTGACTCAACCACCGTTTCTACCATACTCTCATTAGGAAAAATAGTTCTTCTTGTGCATACCAATACAAGTAATCCTTCATAAACCCTTTGGTTAGAAGATGCATCATTACAACATCTTAATGCAGAAGATTTTTATTTTTATACTTCTTGCATGGACACCTAATACCGCCATCAGTAAAATTTCTTGAAATAGATTTTGCGAAATTAATAAAACCTTGAACTCTGTTATAATAATCCATCATCCGTAATCCTTTAGGTGAGTCCCAATACATCCATGAACGATCACCCATGACTTCTATCGAACCTCTATAAAATTATGACAACAACATGTATTAATTAACTATGTTACATAAACAAATTTGTAAAAATATTGGTTTGCTCTGACATTGTCCAACAAACTAAAAAAACATTCATGTTAAATATTCATTATCAATTATCAAGTATCAAAGTCCATACAAATTTATAAATATATAAATTTTGGAAATCACAACACCATAATAGAATTGATAAAAATTAAAATGGACTTGTTAAACAAGCTATTATTTATTTCATCACAACATATCTAATTCAGTATAATTCAAACAAAGTTTCAACAATTTGTAAACAAACTATAACAACTATATAATTATACATTCATACTACAAGTTTATTTGACAAATAAAAATCAAACAAGTACATATGTTAACAAAATACATATACTAAAAAAACAATAAAAAATAATACAATTGACATTTAAATGTTCAAACTAAAAATGATAGATTTACTTATAAAAATGATAAAATCCACAATAAATCAGAACACAGATGTTAGGA
>NW_011500168.1:289366-293696 GCF_000495115.2 Populus euphratica
CGGATGTTGTGACCACGTACAAAAGTATAAGAAACTTGAATGTTTGTGTTGAGAACAAAGGAAGAGTTAAGATGGGTAATTAGCTGTAATTTGGGAGGGGAGAGTTAGGATAAGGAAGAAAAGAAAGAAATAAAGGAAGAGATATATATTTGCTTTTATCAATGGAATCACTGACAGACACATGTTGTTGGTATACCCGTAGGGAAGTCCACCAGTGACTATACCACATCACTGTATAAAGATCCCGATTTGAATCTCCTGATTATTCTAGCAGTAAAATCATCTAAAAAAAGTCTATGTCATCACATTGTTACAACTTTTCAAAAATTAATATATTATGTTGGCAATACGATTGATATACACTGACAGATATATTTCATCAGTATATACCAATTGTATTATCGACGGCTTATATGTCGTTAGTGATTATTATTGACAGCAAAGGTATGCCAATGTATACCAATAAAATTAAAGATGAAATTATTCCCGTCGGTAAAAATTACCAACAAAAAAATTTCATCAATAATTTCGTTGGTGTTCGCTGATTTTCTGGTAGTTTATGTTGTATTTATTATATTGCATTAACTGTTTTACTATGTTGCACCTTTAGTTGAATTTTACAGTTAAAAAAATTAAATTCAAAAGGAAGTTTATATAATAAAAAAGGTAAAAGTCAAAGTGAAAAGAGTTTAAAAGTTGAGAAACCATTGTAACAAATGGAACAAATTTACATCTCTAAAAGGCATAACAGTTGATAATAGTTGTCCTACCCTTTCAGGAGTGCGATGTTGTGGCAGCCTTTCCTAGATGAGTTAAGAGGTCTTTAGTTGAATAAGGATTTGTTACCTAATATTATGATTACTAAAAATCCTTACAAGTCTTTAGAGATTATAGGCAAGAGACTGGTTGCATAAAGAAAATATATTAGTACCCTTAATACGTCTTATATGAGATAAGTTGTATTATTCTTCTTTGTTTGTGGTTGCTATGATCTAATGGTGTTTCTTAATTCTATCAGCCTATTATGTTGGGTTTGTTACGATAAATAAATCTTGATTTTTTTATTAAGAACTTGATCTAAAAGATTCAAGATTAAAAAGATATAAGAAGAAAGTAAGCTCATTCATAACTTATGTGTTGTGAAAAGGCTAAAATTAAAAATCCAAAGAGATTTGGTAATTATTGAAATTTTATCTTTTCTTTTGGTATTTCAATATCCATGACTCTTATATCATGAGATACAAGTTGAAATATTCCTAATTATTGTTGAGGTTTCTTTTCAACAAACTTGAATTTAGGGTACTCTTGTGTTATCTTTAATAATATTTCAGATAAAAAAATCCCTTATAGATTTTTTATCTTTATATAAAAAATGAATGAGTCATATTACTCCTAATAATATGTTGGATATTAATATCATATAAGTTTTTTTATCCTCATATTAAAAGTGAGTAACAGATTTTACAAAAAAATATTTTTTTATATTTTTTGAAATATAGACTAAAATCCATGCAATACTTTTTAATATTTTTTTTATTTTTTAAAAAAACTTAAGACATGCTCCTATATATAGTATTTTTTGGCCATTTGAAAAAAAAATCATTATTGTAAAATATTTTTTTATGTTATTTTTATAAGGCTTTGTTTGGCATGAAATCATTTTTTGTTTAAATAAAATTGCCACAATAGACCTAAAAGCATGTTTGCTAAACACACCCTTAAGTAAGAAAAAAATCCTTTATAAAAAAGTTGAAAACCAAATAAGACCTCACTCAAATAACCCGAACTTGATCCGATCAGGTTGACTCAAAGTCTTTGGTTCCACCATAAACCAAAATAGAAAGACTAGTATGACAAAAAAAAAATCAAAACTAAAAAATTAAAACATATTACATATCAAACTTGCAAAACACAAATTTTTTATTTCAAAAATGGATCAAAACCTAAAAATCTCAAGAACATGAATTATAAGCCTAGTAAACATGAATTAAAATCCACACCAAATATGAACAGTCTAAGGACATAGGCAAGTTGAAAATCGATTAATGAATAATAATTAAACATCAAATATAATTCATTATCAATTAATAATCACGATTTGATCAAAATAGATTTCTGTACAAAAATAAAATCCTAAGATTAAAACTAAGAAAAAATAGTTATTGATGTATATTAATCCTTGATTATTGATTAATCAAGTCTCGCAAAATTATTGGTGTAAAGAATCGAACCAAAACTGGTCCAAATCATATAGTGAAGATACTGTTCTTCCCAATAACATGAAGAGCAATAACCTAGAATTGCCCATAAATACCCCAACTATTGTCAAACTTAAAATTGTGCCTTGCAAGCCCAAAACCAAGCTTTTTTGGTTCAAAAAACCACATTAACATTGTTACACATGATTGGGCTAACATGAACAACAAACAACACTAAATCATGCCTAATATTTCAATTCCTAAAACTTTCAAATTAAAACAATAAATATATTTAATAATTTGGTGTTCAAAACTAGCATTTTAACATTCAATAGAACTCACACAAACCCATAAACCAAGAACATGTATCAAAGCAAACATTAAAAGCACATTGCCACTTTTGGTAGGTTTCAAAACTACTTCATTCCAAAAAAAAATACAACCGCAAACATATTTTTTTAGCATCTAGTAACTTTAATGACAAACTTAAATTAGAATTGAGCTAAGAAAAACATCATTTTTATACATTCATTAAAATCCTATCTTAACACAATTTAATACCAAAACAAGTTCAAAACATCATTAAAATATGCAAAGGCCATAGATATGCCTTATAAATATCACTTGCTAGTTTAGACAAGGTTTATACATTTAAAGCTTCATTCAATTTGTTGTTGTCCCTTTTACTTTCTTTTGCAAGATTTTGTCTCCATAAAGTTTTACCATTCCAAAGCTAAAAAAATTTTTAGGCTCGACTTGTCATCCTTCACAACTAGAATATCTTTATCTATTTTTTTTTTTCCTCTAGATTTTTAATAGATATTTATAGACATTTACCATGGTTTATTAATAGATTCAATAAAGGATTGATCAATGTTTGATCCCTTTGTTGAAATGAAAGGGTTTTGGAGTGGTTTTACAGTTGGAAGTTGATTTTGCAATGATTATTTTGCAAGATATTCTTTTAAAATAGAGTCTCCTATTAAATTTACTATTTATGTATTTATATTAGTTTTAGAAGTGTATTTGCTTTTGAATTAAAAAATAACTACTTTGTAGTAGAAGTAAATAACACTTTAAAGATAATGAATTTTCATGTTAGAAAAACACACGAGTAACGAGTAATAGCTATTCTCCCACCACATTTTTATTTTTTCCATTAAAATAAGATATATTACCTCATACTAAATTAATTGTGTTATGTGGTACCGTAAAATAAAATAATTAAAATATTGAATGATAAACAATGAAGTTCTTTTGTAAATAGATATATTGTTGCATCCCTTAAATTACAATGATGATTAAGAATATAAATCTATTATAAAACTTTTAGTAGCTACATTAAAATGAAAATTCATATTATTATATTATAGATGGAATATCGTATTAATTTAGTATAGTTTTTATACACGTATTTCTTTCAACTTTAAAGTCAACTTATTTACATACTTCATATCATATATAGGATATATATAACAAGGTAAAATATTCATTATTGTACATAAAAAGTGTAAATAATTATGTATATATTTAATATAGAAAATAAAAGGAATTGGGTAAATATTTACTTTTTACGATTTCATAACACTAATACTGAAAACTCAAATTTTTAAATTTGCAACAAGTTTTTATTTATAAAAAATGGTATTGCAAGAAAAAAGAGAGATAGTTGCAAATTATAGATCTACTTCCAAAAAGTCTAAACAATTTTTTTTATTTTATTGAAAATATATTCTCACTAAAAACAATTATACTTTTTTGTAATAATGTGTAAAATATCATGAGATTTAATTGTAAAAAAACAAATCGGTCGCTGTCTAACTCTGTGGAATACAATTAAATTGAAGGAGAATATTCCACCACGAGGCACCCTACGGGTTGTGGCCTATACAGACGCTTTTGCATAGGCCTCAGGGTCAGGGCCAAGAAGTGGCGTTCAAAACGGCGAGTATAACGGCCACCACACCCGGTGTTCACGACAACTACCTATTCAATGTTTGCCACTATCCTATGAACTGTCGTGGCTTTGTTAAAAAGAACGGAAGCTTGATTTTCCACAATGACAGACTCTACGTGGCTTCTTACAGGTGGACGAGTCTTGGCACTTCACTGATTGAAGGTTACTGTTGTTT
>NW_011500168.1:294711-296626 GCF_000495115.2 Populus euphratica
TTGTAAAATATTTTTTTATGTTATTTTTATAAGGCTTTGTTTGGCATGAAATCATTTTTTGTTTAAATAAAATTGCCACAATAGACCTAAAAGCATGTTTGCTAAACACACCCTTAAGTAAGAAAAAAATCCTTTATAAAAAAGTTGAAAACCAAATAAGACCTCACTCAAATAACCCGAACTTGATTCGATCAGGTTGACTCAAAGTCTTTGGTTCCACCATAAACCAAAATAGAAAGACTAGTATGACAAAAAAAAAATCAAAACTAAAAAATTAAAACATATTACATATCAAACTTGCAAAACACAAATTTTTTATTTCAAAAATGGATCAAAACCTAAAAATCTCAAGAACATGAATTATAAGCCTAGTAAACATGAATTAAAATCCACACTAGATATGAACAGTCTAATGACATAGGCAAGTTGAAAATCGATTAATGAATAATAATTAAGCATCAAATATCATTCATTATCAATTAATAATCACAATTTGATCAAAATAGATTTCTGTGCAAAAATAAAATCCTAAAATTAAAACTCAGAAAAAACAGTTATTAATGTATATTAATCCTTGATTATTGATTAATCAAGTCTCGCAAAATTATTGGTGTAAAGAATTGAACCAAAACTGGTCCAAATCATATAGTGAAGATACTGTTCTTCCCAATAACATGAAGAGCAATAACCTAGAATTGCCCATAAATACCCCAACTGTTGTCGAACATAAAATTGTGCCTTGCAAGCCCAAAACCAAGCTTTTTTTGTTCAAAAAACCACATTAACATTGTTACACATGATTGGGCTAACATGAACAACAAACAACACTAAATCATGCCTAATATTTCAATTCCTAAAACTTTCAAATTAAAACAATAAGTATATTTAATAATTTGGTATTCAAAACTAGCATTTTAACATTCAATAGAACTCACACAAACCCATAAACCAAGAACATGTATCAAAGCAAACATTAAAAGCACATTGCCACTTTTGGTAGGTTTCAAAACTACTTCATTCCAAAAAAAAATACAACCGCAAACATATTTTTTTAGCATCTAGTAACTTTAATGACAAACTTAAATTAGGATTCAGCTAAGAAAAAAATCATTTTTATGCATTCATTAAAATCCTATCTTAACACAATGTAATACCAAAACAAGTTCAAAACATCATTAAAATATGCAAAGACTATAGATATGCCTTATAAATATCACCTGCTAGTTTAGACAAGGTTTATACATTTAAAGCTTCACTCAATTTGTTGTTGTTCCTTTTACTTTCTTTTGCAAGATTTTATCTTCATAAATTTTTACCATTCCAAAGCTAAAATTGTTTTTAGGCTCAGCTTGTCATCCTTTACAGCTAGAATATCTTTATCTATTTTTTTTTTCTCTAGATTTTCAATAGATATTTATAGACATTTACCAGGGTTTATTAATAAATTTAATAAAGGATTGATCAATGTTTGACTCCTTTGTTGAAATGGGAGGGTTTTGGAGTGGTTTTACAGTTGGAAATTGATTTTGCAATGATTATTTTTCAAGACATTCTTTTAAACTAGAGTCTCCTATCCAATTTACTATTTATGTATTTATATTATTTTTAGAAGTGTATTTGCTTTTAAATTAAAAAATAACTACTTTGTAGTAGAAGCAAATAACACTTTAAAGATAATGAATCTTCATGTTAGAAAAACACACGAGTAACGAGTAATAGCTATTCTCCCACCACATTTCCATTTTTTCCATTAAAATAAGATATATTACCTTATACTAAATTAATTGTGTTATGTGGGACCGTAAAATAAAACAATTAAAATATTTAATGATAAACAATGAAGTTCTTTTGTAAATAGATATATTGTTGCATCCCTTAAATTACAATGATGATTAAGAATATAAATCTATTAGAA
>NW_011504401.1:0-3424 GCF_000495115.2 Populus euphratica
CTAACGATGCCTTGTGATCCGTCCATTGCTTCTGAAAGTGAAGGTTGCAGAAGTAATAGTGCACTGAGTGGGAAAAATGGCAGTGTGCCAATAATGGCGGACGGTAAAGCGAAGGGAAAAGATGAAGCAACTTTCTCAAAAATGAAAACTGAAAATGAAAGTAGCTTGAATTCCAGGGAAACTATAAACCAGCCATGCGAGAAGTATGAGTTATCTGTAGTGATAGAAGTCACCAACTCCAATGGAGGTTGAAGAAAGTACTTGTAGTAATTTTCAAGCGATTGTGTCAGTTGCAGTGGATGCTGAGGGTGAAGATGAATGTGGGCTGCTAGATTCAAATTTGCCTGAGGAGTTCCTGAAAAAAGAAAATCAACAGAACAAGCAACCAGAATGTTGATGAATAGCATAGCTACCACTATGGGGATTTCCATCTATCCGTGGAGGGAGACCAGAGATGGAAGAAGCTGTTGGTACTGTCCATAGATTTACGCAAATCCCTACCCAAATGTTAATGGATGGCTGTCTCCCAAGGCATGAATCAGAGCCTTGGTTGCTTCACGGCCTATTTTTTTGGTGTCTACGATGGACATGGAGGTCCTCAGGTTTGCTTAATAACGCTCCTCTCCTATTTCCTTAGTCCCCTTTCATTAAGTATATTGATCAACGTTTACCTTGAGGTTTATTTGCACAGTAAACTCCTGCATTTTGGTTTTGGCCGAGGAGATAGAACTTGCAAAATCAAGCTTCTGTAATGAAGGCACTTGGGATGGCTGGCAGGGTCACTGGAAGAAAGCCTTCTCAAATTGTTTCATTTGAAGTTGATGCCGAGAAGAGAAGATCTTGCAATATTTTTTTGGCTATACATAGGTGACAGATACTTGAAACCACGGATGATTCCGGATCCAAAAGTGCCTTGTTTTGGCGAGTGATGGTTTGTGGGAAGCCAATGCAAACGAGGCGGCCTGTGACATTGCACGAAAAAGAACCATTCTTTGGTGGCTAGAGGTGGAGGAGTCTATCCTGCTGCTCAAGCCGCAGTAGAGTGCCTCTCAAATCTCTCTCTCCAAAAAGGAAGCCAGGACAATATCACCGCTCATTGGAAATTTGGAAGGAGGTCGGTAGTAACTTGCATTTCAGTGTTACGCAACTTATATTGTAGCTAGTTTCAAGCTTAGAATGTAATCTTGGGAGTTTGGTGGAGGTTCAGGTCTTGACATTTCAGTGATTTTTTTTTTTTAAATATCATTTGCAACATCAACACCACATCAAAACAATACAAAAACATAACAAAATATTAAATTTAAGGGGGAAAAAAAATCAAGATTTTAGAAAAAACACTTGTTTCTTGACCTTTCCTTGATCCGCAAATTCTTACTATTCTCCAATTGGGAATCAGTCAGGGTAAAACCAACTCGTGGCCACCCAAAAGAGACATCAGATCGTAAGAGGACTCTGAAGTTCCTCAGAGTTTGAAAGGTCAAAGTTTCACACAAAGTCATATATTGACACCTTTCAAACAGGAGTTTGATGCATTTGCAACACTAGACAAGCAACAAAATCACTTTATTTCGGTAAGTTATACAGAAAACTATTTTCCTTGACATCCATCACAAATCACAAGCCTCGAAACCATACACTCTCTATTCCATGGATCAGTGTGAGGTAATACGGTAAATATTCACTTTTTGTGAATTGCTAATGGTTTGAAAACCTCAGCCCTGATCACCGTAATTTCAGCAAGTTGATTTATTTCAAGCCACAGTGACCGTTAAGAATCTTTCTTCAGGCCTTCAAAATTTCAATAGATAACTTCCCATAACTCTCAAGAGTCTGATATAGTATCTGCACTTTGTCAAACACAATAGCTTAAATTCAAATCTAAAGGGCATGAATTCTCATAAGAGTTATGGTCGACATGGTAAATGCATTAATTACATAGACACAGGCGAACTATTAAATGATTAGTAAGACATGGATTATGCAACTACATCTACACAAGAACTCAACAAAAAAAGAAATAATAAGAAAATAAAATTGACCAAATGATTTCAAGAAATGATGTGAATGGGAAAATTAGACTTACCACATGTTTTAAGGGTTGCAAGAGGAGAGCCAGCATTTGTAAAGTATGACGCGAGATCCACATGCAGGTCTTCATACAAGTTCATGAATGGGTGTGTCTGGTATTGAAATTAGAAAAAGAAAAGAAGAGTCAGATCCATGAGCGTCCACTAATAGCATAAACATGTTTTGAACATATTGAAAAGAGGCAAAAGAAGGGTGGGGTATTAGCAGCCTGCTGAGCATTAATGACATTCCATATTCATAGAGAGGAGAAAAGAGTGAAGGACGTGGAGTGCCAGTAACAGGCAGACAGCTAATTACCCCACCCAGTTTAACAATCATAGGACTTCAAATACCATCAGTTCATGTGCTGACTGTCTATCCTTCGGATCTTTCTGCACACTGTAAGAAGACAGAACCACAGAATGAAAATCAGTAACTTCACAAAATCATCTGGCCCAAAGCTACTACAGAAGCAATGAAAAGGAGTGCCAGAGCATAATACTCCAATTGAAAAAAAAAAGCAGCTTGCAGCACTAACCATGTCCTCTGGAACATGCCATAAATCAGTGCAGATTGAGTTCTCAGTCAATAATATTTCCAAAATGGAGAAAAAACTAGACAAAAATGGAAAACATTGGGCATTGATTTAAAAAGTTCATGACTTCCTTTTTTCCTTGATCCTACTTCAACCGCAAATGCACATCCTCAAAAAAGCCAAATTTATATGGAAAAAGAAAAAGTAACAAGAAATGGTGCTATCCAAGTATTAGAAGGTGCATGACGATACTTCAAGCAAGACTTATCTTTACCATGCTGATATAAATGAACAAAACTCTGGAGAAAATTGGTCGGATGATGCAGAAGGAGGAGGTTGATCAACAATAGCTTCCATGAGTTCGTAGACATTAGTCCAGCCTTCATCAAGCTCTGGAGGGGAAAATGGGAATTGGCCTGTTGCACACTCCAGCAATACCAACCCCAAGCTCCAAATGTCACTTTTATAGCCATATTTCCCCCCACTAATTCTCTCAGGCTGTAAGATAATCACACATCAAAATTCTTAAAATTTCAGATACAGGCCACATAATGGTTGCCAGAGAAAGTGGAAAAGCTGTTGCAATCAAATTTACAATCAAATTACTTACAGACATATAGTTGTATGTGCCAACAAAACTATTAGCCTGTCCAGACGTGCTTTGCATGATTGCACTCACTCCAAAGTCAGTAATCTTGACTTCTCCTCTATGATTTACCAACAAATTAGAAGGTTTTAAATCCCTGTGGATAATGTGTTTTTCACGATGAAGATACAACAAACCCTTGAGCACCTGTATTTATGGGAAAACAGATTGATGAT
>NW_011504401.1:5250-6139 GCF_000495115.2 Populus euphratica
TATATTTGTAATTTAAATTTAAATTTAAATTATTTTATTTAAATTTCAAATATAATATGACATTATCTAAATATATAATTTTAAGATTCATATTTAGTAACTACTAAATTATTCATTCCAGGAGTGCAATCACATAATTCTTTTAATTTAAAAAGAAATAATAAAGTATAGCTAATTTTTTTCGAGTAAAGATATTTTTTAAAATTATATTAAAGTTGACTCAATCAACTTGATAAGTCAAAAAAACAACCTGAACAATTAAAAAAAAAGAAAAAAACATAATGTAATTCAAAATAACTCAAGATGATATAACTTTTTTGTAAAATATTAAAACGATAACTTATTAAATCATCCCGGGTTAACCCTGGTTAATCTTTTAAATTCATGTCTTGAGTCATAAAATTATAATAACCCCATATAAAATAAATTAAAACAAATTATAAAACGTAATTTTCAATAAACTCATTATTGAATAATGAAATTAAAAAAAAATCAATCTTAAAAAAAAGACACAATAAAACCACCTAAGTCTACCTAAGTTAACTTGCAAACCCATGACCTAGGTCATAAGATTAAGATAACTTTATGAAAAACAAATCAAAATAAATGACAAAGCATAATTTATAATCAACAAAATATTGAAGATGTTGAATGATAAAACTAATAAAAAATATCACTTAAAAAATAGATGAAAATATATAAAGTCAACCAGGTTAACCAGCTAAACCAGTAACACGAGTCATAAGACTAAAATAACAATAAGGAAACAAAACCATAACAAATTATGAAGTCCAATATCCAATAAACCAAGTGTTGAAGGATGAAATTAAAAAGAAAAATAAACAAAGATTTTTTAAAAAAGAAAAATAAAAGGAAAAAAGACATTATT
>NW_011504240.1:0-2001 GCF_000495115.2 Populus euphratica
TTGAACCCATCATGTGTAGCTTTCTAATCAAATTGTCAAGTTTTCCCTAATAATAGATGTGTAGCATATTTTGGAACAACATCACAAATAACCTCATCCTTAAACTTTTCTATTGTGACTGAAATCAGAACCTGCTTAGTCATTTTAACTATTCCACATTCATTTAACCAATGAAGCTTATATGGCTTTACATGATTAGAGGAATTAAAGTTCAACTTTGTAACTAAACTTATGCTAGTAACATTAGTACAACTACTATTATCAATTAACATACTACATACCTTATTATGAATATAGTACGTAGTATGAAAGATATTCTCTTTTTTTAGCTATACATCCTCCTTACAACCATGAACACTCAAAGATCTCCTTATAACCATGGATTTTCCTTGCACAACATGCTCCAAATCACTATAATCATCAAGCTCTAGCATCCTCTCCAAATGATCCTCACTAGTTGATTCCATCTTTCCATCATCTCATATAAACATAATTATCTTATTTGAACATTCATGTTTATAAAGACCAAGCCATTGATATTAAAAACATCATCATCTCTTTAAATGTAGTCATTGGTTTCACTAGTGCATTACTGATTAGTACTTAAAAGTGCATTTTTATCAAGATTTTGTATCATTATTTTGCACTTGAAGTATCAACAACTCCTTAACTAAAACATGTTTTATAATAAGTGTGATACTATAAGATACCTTTAATTTATGGTAAATGTTCATCCTAAATGCACGCCTATCACATAAATAAAAGGATTGATTGATGAGTTGAAGTATTGAAATTGAAAAGATAAAAAGAGGGCCAAACTTAGAAAAGATATGTTGGTGCAGTTCAATCTAGAATACTATTCGATAATTAGGTTATATCTGGAGCTCTAGATTTCAGATTTAGGTCTCCATTATATGGATGGAAAGCTAAGATATAGGCCTAAAGCTTTCATGTGGAAAGCAAAACTCAATTCTGCTGTTTGGAAGTCCAAATCTTAACAACAACATAGAAGTCTGAATTTTTCTTGCAGCCTAGACACTGTTTAGTGTTCAGCCCATATCTCGAGTTCTAGAAGCCTAAATGACCTCAATTTGTTTTTCTAGAAAGCTGAGATAATTTTCCTACAACTTTCATGTGGAAAATTACTTCAAATTCTGATGTTATCAATAATGTTTTAATGAGGAAAATTAGTTCAAATTCTGATGTTATCAATAATGTTTTCTTCAGAAAGAAGATAAGAATTATTGTCAAGTCAAGAGTTGGCTACCCACTTAACAAATTAGTCATCAAATCAATAGTTCTTAATTTTGGCTTATAAAAGTAGGCATTTTCCATGCATTCAGGCATCTTTGTTTCCAAATCAAGATCATGCTCTTGCTTAAGTTTTGCTTTCATTAATATCTTGTTTATGCCTTTCATTTCATTTCCTTTACTTAGTTAACTTTTATCATATTTATGTTTTTATCTTGTTTATGTATGTTTCTCTCTTTCATTATGTTCAACTAAGTTCATTATGTCAAGGTGAAAAGGTTACACTAATGGTGTAAGAATAAGTATAGTGTAAACTCAATATAGACCTTAATGTTTGACACTAACATGTTTTATAGTTGTTATCTTGTTCACTTTTAATACTTTGCTTGTGAAATAGTTAATCTAGATTTATGTTATATAACACTTGGTACAACAAATACTTAACATTTTTATAGCTCAAACTATATGGTATAACCGACACCTATGCTATGAAAGGAACTTGATTTGTTGTTAACATAAATTATAATCATGAATGCCTAAAAATATTTACAAGTATTAGCATTATTCAAAGAACATAACTAATGTAATCATGTTACCAACTTATAATCTGATTGGAACCTCCTTCGTGTGTGTTTTTCAATTGAGTAATAAAAAGAGTTTATACTATATTTGTATGAAAAACCATTAATGAATACTCTAACCTTGACATTTGTTTTTATCATTATTTGATCCTCACATTGATCTTTCATC
>NW_011504240.1:2135-2732 GCF_000495115.2 Populus euphratica
GGTTCGACCTCGATCTTGCCAAGTTATTTATTACTTAAATACTCCTGCACTTGGAAAAAGATATCAATACATGGATTCTTTTTCATAGAAGTAACGCCCAATTAGCCTCGAAATTCCATTTATCTTCAACCATCCTAACAAACCATGAAAGTTTTTTTGTTCTAAACATAACGTATCCCGTTGCAACTCCGAACACAAACCCACATCCATACCCCATTGTCACAGCTTTCCATCCAAATCCATCTCCAAACAACGTTGAATCATCTCCTTCATTAAAGCTTGGTGGCGGCAATGATGGTGCCTCATCACTGTAGCATTTTTTTAGTACTTGAAATCCACATAAACCCAAGTTTCCTTCAAATGAGCTTGCGTTAAAGGTGTTGAATTGCTCTCCACTTGGTATACAAGTGCATCATCATGCATAGTTTACCCCTCTGATACATCTCAATTTAATTTTAAGCAAGATATTATTCAAATTTTACTTTCTTTTCATGGCTTAGACTTGGAAAATCCATACTTGTATTTGAGAGAATTTGAAGAGGTTTGTAACACTTATAATGACTTAAATTGTAGCATGAACACCATTAGATTAAAGCT
>NW_011504240.1:2771-2906 GCF_000495115.2 Populus euphratica
TACAAAATTTAAGACCAGGATCCATTCGTGCTTGGGATGAAATGCAACAACAGTTTTTAAAGAACTTTTCCCCTTCTCACAAAACAAGCTCTTTCAAAAGACAAATCATCACTTTCACTCAAAAACCAAGAAAAA
>NW_011504240.1:3360-6146 GCF_000495115.2 Populus euphratica
AAA
This sequence comes from Populus euphratica, assembly GCF_000495115.2. Classification (NCBI taxonomy): domain Eukaryota; kingdom Viridiplantae; phylum Streptophyta; class Magnoliopsida; order Malpighiales; family Salicaceae; genus Populus; species Populus euphratica. Next base: position 3,364 of record NW_011504240.1, read on the forward strand.
CTTCACAACCATCGTTTCAAGCACACCATAATTTCCAAAATTCTCATGGATATGCACCTCCTTATGCTCCACCTCCTAGAAGAAATCTTGAGGAAACATTGCATGCATTCATTGAAAAGCAAGAGACAATCAATACTCAACTTGCTCAAAACATGACAGATTTTAAAGATACTCTTGCTAAATTAACATCTGCTCTTAGTTTCCAAGAGAAAGGTAAGTTTCCATCTCAACCACAACAAAATCCCAAGGGGCAATACAATGCAAATGCAAGTAGTTCCGGAAGCCAACACATGGATCAAGTCAAATCAGTCACTACTCTGCGCAGTGGTAAGGTTATTGAAAAACCCTCTCTTGAACCTTATGAGAAAGATGATGAGTCAATCTCTAAGGGTATAGAAGGGGCTGAATATGAAAACTGCAAAGAAAAGACTGATTCCCTGCCAGCACTTCCATTTCCTCATGCCATAACTAAACAAAGAAAAGTCAATTACAACCCTGAAATCTTTAAAACTTTCAAACAAGTAAGGATCAATATATCTTTGTTGGATATTATTAAATAAGTTCCTTCTTATGCTAAATTTTTGGAAGATCTGTGCACTGTGAAGAGAAAACTGAATGTTAAAAAGAAAGCCTTTTTAGCCAAACAAGTAAATGTTATCCTTCAGACCAATAATGCTTTGAAATATAAAGAACCTGGTTGTCCTATAATTTCTTGCTTTATTGGAGAACATAAAATTGAAAGAGTTGTACTTGATTTTAGAGCTAGTGTGAATTTACTTTCATATTCAGTTTTTCAAAGTCTTAATCTAAGAGAGTTGAAACCAACTTCTATAACTTTTATAACTTTCTTACTTGATGATAGATCTATAAAAGTGCCTAGAGAAATAGTTAAAGATGTGTTAATACAAGTCGATAAATTCATTTATCCTATGGATTTTATTGTCTTGGACACATAACTTGTTGAAGCATGTAATTCATTTCCTGTTATTTTAAGACATTCGTTTCTTGCAGCTTCTAATGCATTGATTAATTGTAGGAATGGACTGGTGAAGTTATCGTTTGAAAACATGACATTGAAGATGAATATTTTCAATATTTGCAAGCAACTTGGAGATGATAATGATTTACAAGAAGTAGATCATATTAAAGAATTATTTTATGATGAACTTAAATCTACCTTAAGTAAAATTGAGTTGGATGAATCTGAAGATTTGCAAATGATTTATTCTCAATAAGAAATCATGGATGAAAAAGACACAAAAAATATTAATGCGAATCTTTTATCAAGAGGGAAAACAGCTCCGACATCCGACATCACACCAATCAATGATTACTTTCCTGGAAAATCCTTACTTTCTCTTAGTCCAATGCTTTGGTTTGCTAATATTGTTAATTTTATTGTTTTAGGACAATTGTCAACTCATTGGAGTACTCAAGATAAAAGAAAGTTGTTAAACGAAGTGAAGAAAGTTTTTTGGGATAATCGTTATTTATTCAAATATTGTTCTGATCAAATATTTTGAAGATGCATTTTTGATAATGAGACAAGTAATGTCATTAAGGCATATGAGGGTCATTTCTCATCAAGAAAAACAACTATAAAAATCTTAAAAAGTGGATTTTACTGGTCCACCAAGTTTAAGGACTCACATGCTTTCTACAAGACTTATGAAAATTGTCACAAGTTGGGATCTATTTCAAAACATCACATGATACCTTTAAATCCTATTCTTGTCATTGAGATCTTTGACTATTAGGGTATAGATTTCATGGGTTCATTTCCTCCATCATTTGGTTTCTTGTACATATTAGTCACAGTAAATTATGTTTCAAAATGGATAAAGGCAATTCCAAGTTAAAATAATGATCATAAAACAGTGATAAAGTTTTTGAAAGAAAATATCTTAAGTCGATTTGAAATTCCTTAAGCCATGATAAGTGATGGTGAAACATATTTCTACAACAAGTCATTCGAGTTATTAATGAAGAAATATAGAATCACCCACAAAGTTTTCATCCCTTATCACCCACAGACAAGTAAAAAAGTAGAGCTTACTAATAGGAAAATCAAACAGATATTGAAGAAAATAGTGAACTCTAATAGAAAATACTAGTCTTTAAGATTTAATGATGCACTTTGAGCTTATCGAACTGCTTATAAAACATCATTAGATATGTCACCTTATAGACTAGTCTATGGAAAACCTTGTCACTTGCCTGTGGAACTTGAACATAAAGCTTATTGGGCTATTAAAGCTTTCAATTCAAATCTGGATGATGCTAGTCAATTGCGAAAATTACAAATAAATGAGCTTGAGGAAATAAGAAATGATGTATATGAAAATTCAAGAATTCATAAAGCAAGAATTAAAGAGTTTCATGACAAGAAAATACTAAGAAAAACATTCAATGTTGGTCAAAAAGTCTTGCTTTATAATTCTAGACTCTATTTATTTCTTGGAAAAGTAAGATCAAGATGGAGTGGTCTATTTATTGTGAATCATGTGTATCCATATGGGGCCTGTGATATCGAGAATCCAAAGAATGACAATGTTTTCAAGGTAAATGGATATCGTTTGAAAGTTTACTTTGATAATTTTTTAATTGAAAATAATTTTATTGAATTAGGTGTTCCTATATATAAAGATTGATATTCTTTTCCTCACATTTTTTTTGTGTTTTTTTTTCTGTGATTTTTGTTTTGCAAGCGGATAACAGTACTTTGTGACTTAAATCAGTTCTTTTAATTTTCCATAATAACTGATATCTATGTATATATTTGT
>NW_011504240.1:6298-6622 GCF_000495115.2 Populus euphratica
AATCATGGTATTTCTAAAGATATTCGCTAGCATATTGAAGTAAAGGTCTGATTATGAGGTGAGTCCTCTAATTCCTTCATTTCACACATGCCTAAAACTAGTAAAAGTACTTTTACAAAGAAACGACGTGCAAAACGACTTAAAGTCTATCATCGATGTGCTAGATGGACTTGTAATGCACAATGTCATTTTTTAGAAATGGTATCTATAAACCATGAAGATAAAGTACAATTCATTAAGGATGGCCTAAGTAAGGAGTCTATAGATAATCTTTAATTAACTCTTGAGACACATCCTAGCAGAGATGTGCATCGTGCAATTCAT
>NW_011504403.1:0-6134 GCF_000495115.2 Populus euphratica
ATTAAAATATGTTTAATAACACTTCTAAAAAATTTATTGCCCACTATAACATGTAACTATTGTATTATTATTATTATTATTATTATTATATTATACAAATGTTATTTTTAAGAATTGAAACCTGCTTTTGAAATAATAATTAAATATTGTTTGAAAAACTAAGTTATTTTTTTTAAATTGAACATGTAGAGGAGACAATGTAGCTTTAGTTGTGGAGCTATTTTTTTTCACTAGCTTTTATTTTTTATTAAATAATCAGCATAGAAAAATGTTATTTTTTTTTAAATTAAAGATATTTATTAAGAAAAAAAGGAAACTTTTACTAAAAAATAATTTTATTTTCATGGAGTTTAATTATTACTTTTCTATTAAAAAAATATCAGTGCCTTGTAATTAAGTTAAAAAATTAACAGGATTAGAAATCTATTTTTGGTATTTATTGGCTAATGTGATCCTCAATATGTTTTATTAAATGCATGCTTTAGATTTTAATTTAAGAATAATGATTTTTCTTGATGTTGAAAAATATATTAAAAATACTATAATATTTTTTTAATAAATTAAAAAATTAACTCAACTGATATTCTAGCGTGATTCACTTATCTAGTCATTTATTGCAACTATACTCTGATTGGCTAAAAAATAATAAAAACTGAAATAAATTTTCTTATTCTTTTTGTGGTGCAAAGTACTAGAAGTGCAAAACATATGCAATAATCCAAACGGCGCCTATCACTTTGCAACGATGAGTCATTGCAAATGGTAAAGAGTCGCTGTCTTCCACCTTTTTCCATGATTTCTTTTTGGAGATGGATACATATGTGATCGCATATTTTTTAGTGCTATAATGCTCCATAATGTTGTACCTTACATGTTGTACCTTACAAATGGCTCATTATATCAAGAGATCTTCTGTAGAGGCAGCACGAGATTAGTAAAAGTCCTAGACTGAAAAAATATAAATTTTGATGAGGGTTCTAAGCCCTTTAATTTTTTATTGATAGCCATTTTGGCATGACATGACTCGTACGTTATTCAGATTATCAAAAAATAATAAAAAAATTAAAAAAAATTAAAAGTAGATTAAGAGTCCCCTTGTTTCAGTTTATGAGAAATGACTTTTAACTTTAAATCATAATATAAAGGTTAATTTTTATAAATAACTTATAATACAGAAGCCATAAGTTAAAAATATGCCGATAAAGTTATTGAAAACAACTTTTTTGAAGAACATATATAGTGTAACTTGGAATTCAAAAATTAAAATATTTAATATTTGATTAAATAAAAAATTGAACACGGTTTTTTAATAAATTTTTAAATTAAATCAAAAGTTATGTCTAATCAAATATATTTATGACTTTTCCATGAGTCTAGAAAAAAACTTTATTGAATTTACAAAATTCATACCAAACAAAACGTAATTAGTTTTGGAAGCAATTTCATTAAAATCAATTTAATCTAATCATAAATTAATCCCAATTTAATTTTGTCTAGTTTGGCAGTGAACATTTGATATTTCTATTTCAAGGCTTCAGTTGGATTTCTAAACGTTTTAACTTTCAATTGGCTCTCCACTACAAATGACTAACTGATCAACTATATAATCCAACAAAGCCAAAAGCCTGCCTTATCCAAACGGATTCTAATGGAATTGGAGTGCTTTTCCTCCATCGCACTTGCAAAACTTGTTTGGATATGCGAAGGACTATAAAGAGCTGATATCAAAGTGTGGCCTATTTTGTTTTTTTTTTGTAAAGCAGAAAATTCATGCTTGCTTTCCATTGAAAGAGAAAGAGGAGTGCTTACAAACCCAATAAATGCAGCATTTATTGATATAAATATTTTGCTTTATAATATCTATTGATTTATTTTGTTAAGTTAGATGTGTTTCTCAAACCATATATATATTAGATGGAGTTAAAAATTTAGTCAAAACTAGATACTAGTTACACAAAACTATATTATAGTAAATTTTCAATTCAATTGAAATTTAAAAATATATTATTTAAATTAATCGAAGTTTTTGTTATTGTTTTGATATATTTGTAAATAAAATATTTTTTTTGTTATTTTTATCTTAATCAATATAGACTTATAATAATTTATAATTTTAAACAGAAAATAGAGATTAAATAAGGTTTATCAAGCTCTAAACTTGTGCATGATCTTGAGCTATAAGGTTTCGAATATAGCCTAGATTCATTGAAGAATTAAAGTATAATTTGTAAAGACTCCAAGTCCCACGTGAACTTGATATGGTGGCATCTAAGGAGATTATTCTTTTGGGCTTTTTTATTTTATTTTATTTTATAGGTATTTCTAGCATAACAAAGAGACTAAGAGGAGGAAACATAAAGAAAAAAAATTCTAGCAATCAAAATAAAATTTCATAGTTGCATTCTTATATTAAAAGTTTTGGTCAAAACACTACTTAAAAAAGCTTGGAGATTTAGGCTATATAGAGTTCTAACTTGAAAACTTTGTTTTTATCATTTTATTTTATTTCTTTGATGTTGAATAATTATTTATTATTTGGGTTTGTTCTTATCTATTATATATTGTTTAGAAATTTATTTTATTATTGAATTTATGTTATTTAATTTTTAGTTTGAACCCATTAACTTGCAACCCAAAAGGAGTTTACTAGAGTTATTTCAAAGGAAACTATGTAATACTTTTTGAGCTGTAAATTTTGGTAGCTTAATGATACTAAATATGAGTTTTTTTCTTTTGATTATTTGTGGTAAAATATTTTTTTTTACAGAGATAAAAATCATAGATTTGAGTTACCAAAGATTATCTGGTTTCTTGATATTATTTGCATACATTGAATTCTTATTTACATGATTATTTATGGGTCTAAATTTATTCTAATATTATTGGTTTTTAAATATAAAATTATTTCTAGATTAGGATTCTATTAAACATGGTTTTTAGTTTTTTCAGTTGTATTTCAATTTTACTTTTTCCAGCTGTATTTCAATTTTACTGAGAGTTATTTTACCATGTAATCAAGAGATATGAATCACCTTAATTTGAGAAGTTTGCTTCTATTAGGTTGCCTTTTCTTTTCTTCTTTTTCAAAACCTGCACATTATACCAAGCTATATTCATAAATGTATGCAACAATATGGTACTATTAAATATAGTATTTAGAGGTTACTATTCATTTTTTTTTTAACAATTAAAATATCTGATTTTTTAATTTCATGTAATATTATATTTACCTTTTTATTGATTTTCTGATTTTTTAGCATGCAACGCTAATTTTAAAATTATTTTTAAATATGTTCTAATACATCAATAAATAATCTGATGATTTGTTTTTTCGAGTGGACATTTAATTACTAAATACTTTTTTTAAACTCTTCGTCCATCATGATAAAGTCGTTGTTATTATACATAATCATCATAAAGAGAATAATACTGAAAATCACAACTGATCGATGCCCATTATGCAATTCACCAGCATTTTCTAACAAATAATTACGAGATTGCATGAACAGAAAAAAAAAAAAACTTTCAGTATGTAATATAAAAAATTGAAGATTTGAAAATCACATTGATATCACGTTTCTAGTATTATGTTTATATTGTTCTTAAACGAAACCAGAGTGCAAGTCATCTAGGCAAGAACTAAAGAACTAGGATAACTTCCTTAAAAAATCGTTAAATTCTCTTCAAAACGATAGCTCTTCAAGACGATGGGCAAGCAATTGAGAATATTTGTACATGCAGGGAACTTAAATGACATTGCATCGAGAATTTGTTTAGCTTCTAGTATTTGGTATATAAACAAAAAGAAAAAAAATTACGAAGGTAATTCTTTTTTATTATTATAAAGGAAAGTCATTAGTAATTAAATCATTAATCATGCAAGGCCACAACTAAGACTAATAAGGCTCTTCCTAACATAAACAATAGAGAGGTTACATATTCAATTCCTATTAAGAACTAGCTTTGATAACAAGAAGCTCTTTCGGGGCACTTTGCTGTAGAGTGAAGGGTTTAATCACTACCCTCGGTAATAAAAAATATACTCGTTTGGAAGTCGATCAAACAAATGGAAGAGAGCCCTGAAATTTTCCAAAATATCCATTTTATCACCTTTTAGATTTAGTAGTTCAAATTTACCCCCTTTCCTTTGACATTTCCCCCATATTTCTTGGAAACGTTTTCTTTGCCCCTCTTATTTAAATCCTAGTTTCCTCCGTGACTGCATGCATATAGAAACCAACTAGTTAGCCAAAGAGGAAATCTATATGCCCGCGCGCTTGCACAGGAATAAGATTCACAACGAAGAAAAAACGAGGTTCAATATTCTCTACAGCTCATTTAACAAGAGGTAAGCCCAGAGCTTCATTTTGGCAGAAGCTAGAAGCCATTTTCACCATTGGCAGAAGACACTAGTTAATCTTTTCTGCAGCAAAGGAACAACAGAGCTGGATATATAGTGTTAACGTTCTACAAATTAAGAAGGATATAATAGAACATTACGACTAGAGTTTAAAATTCCCTCGGACTTCGAATAGTTCAGACCAGCCTGCTAGGACAAGATTATTTAGAGGCAGGTTGTGTCATATAACAACATCTGCGAAGAGAGAACCTAGCTAATAGTAGCGAAGTAGAGGCTAGATCTCCAACATTTGCCTTTTTCTCAAACTTCATATCCATTTGTCCTATTTTGTGATCCTGCAAAGATCAACAAAAGCAAAATGTTTCTTGCAATTACCAATGCTTTCAGTAACCAAATATGCCTCTTTCAATCCAATACACACACAGAAACACACACACACACACACACACACATCCACACAGGCTTTTCCATGATTAAATAATACTAGTATTCCACTACCAGATTCTGTGTCATAACAGTAAAGTCATTAATTCAGAAGCACAAATCTTTTCACGAAACCGCCTGAACCCAGCATTTATGTTATATTTATTCTGGTAATTTTAATAACTACATTCTCTAGCCACTAAATAATCTGCAATATCAAGGTCATCACAGTCCTCCCACTCAACCACTCCTACTGCCAATTTAGGTTAGATATCTACTGCCAGTATCAGTTATCAATTGATAAAATCTTTACTTGAATTTAATAAATTTCCCTGAGGAGAATTTCACAGACGTTAGAAAATACAGCTTTGGCACACAGAACCAAAAGCAAATAAAGGAGAGAATAGACAAAAGAATTCACCGTTAATAAAAAAAAATAGAAAGCAAAGAGTAATAACTTGGAGTTTTTTTTTTTGGTTTTTAGAAGTTTAAAAAAATATGGATAAAATAACATTATACAAAAATATTTTAAAAAATAGTAAAGTTTAGAGAGTAGCGGATGACATTTATAACTCATAAGTTGCAAGCGTTGACTCTTTAAAAAAATTAAAAATAGACTAACATAATTTACAATAAAGACAGAAGAGAGAGATGAATAAGGAAATAAAATAAAAAAAAAACCTTGAAAACATTATGAATTTCTGATAACACCACCACTAGTATCATTAAAAGTATCAACGAGATGATCCAATGACATCAAGAAAGGTCATAAATGGTGACCAGAGTGGGCCACACAGGCTGTCCAAATATGTCGAGACTTATCTACTTTCAGACGGTTTGTGTGGCACACTTCAATCACCATTGATGACCTTTCTTTATGTCGTTGGAGATTTATCTTGTCAAGATCGTTTCAACAGTGCAAGTGGTATCATTATCAGAGCTTTGATGTGCCTTTAGAGTCTTTTTCTTTTTTTCCTTCTATGTTTTTCTCTCTCTTATCTCTTCTCTCTCCTCCTTGTAATTTGTGAAGAGATAGAAGAGAGGAAAAGTAAAAAATAAAAATAAAAACAAAAATAAAAAGATCATAGAGGTATATTGAAGCTCCGATGATAACACCACTAGTACTATTGAACAGATCTCGACGAGACGAATAAAATGACATTAAGAAATGTAACAAACAGTATCTATAGTGTGTCATACAAGCCGTTTGAAGACAAATAAGGCCCGACACTTTTGAACAACTTGTGTGGCCAACTTCTGTCACCCTATATGACTTTTCTTAGTGTTGTTAGATTTGTCTCTTTGATATTTTTTCATTGGTACTAATGGTGTCATTATTGAAATTTTGATA
>NW_011504405.1:0-6130 GCF_000495115.2 Populus euphratica
CCTTTGTTTTTTTCAAAAAAAGTTAATAGTTTATCAATGAGATGTTATTTTAGCCGTTAAAATATTATTATATCTCTATAAAAATAAAAATACAAGTTTGATCCTAAAGGAACATATTTATCAGGAGAGGTATGTACAAATTTCAAATAAAACTAGTTTTATTTTAAAAAATACCTAAGCAAGGACAAAAACCCAAATGATTTTGATTGAGAATAAAATGTGCATAGATTTATTTATTTCTTTCTTTCTTTCTTTTTTAAAACCCCTGTCCTATTTTTGTTGTTGTCCTTTATTTTTTTCCTTTTAATTTAACTCTTGAATTTTTTTATACTCGTTTTTGTTATTATATAACAAAGTGAAAATTAACTTAAAAATAGAGCTACTAAACCCAATTTAATATACAATCTAGATAATGACAATTTAATCCATCAAAATAAATTCATTAAATATACTGCTATCTCAATAATAAAAAAATATCATCTTGAGTTTTTTTTTAAATCATTGGTTTTTTTATTGATTTTATAATATGTTTTGGTTTGGTTTTATATGATTAATTTATTTTTTATAAAATTATTATAATCTCGTGATTTAAATTATAAATTTAACATATTAAATCAGGTTGACTTGACATATCATTATCTCATTGTTTTTTTAATGAATATCATCTTTGTATTTTTTTAAATTCAAATCATATTTTCATAAGATATTCAATTATCTTTGAATTCATGTGTTTGATTTTTTTTTTTTGTCATCTAGGTTTTTTTCTATCATTTAATTTAGTTTTCTAATTTTGATTTTTTTATATCTTGAAAAATAATAAAGTTCATAACTAAATATTTTTTAGTAGCATTATAAATGTACCAAGAGGAAATGGTGTTTTCATGTAAAAATTTTATAATTATAAATATTGTCAATTTTATATTACAGTGGTTGTAGCGGTGATAAAAATATAATTTTCAATTTTTTTATATAATCTAGAAAACAAGTTCTTGTTTTTTTTTTCTATATACCTGGTTTTTTTTATAATTCTACACTTCCTATCTATCACCTTGTTTTTTCCTCATTTTTTATTTTTTCTTGTAATATTTTTTTAGTTTTTCATTTTTTTTCTTTACACTCTCTTCTTAGAATTTTGTTTTCACACTTTAAATAGTATTGCAATTTGTGTTCTGTTTTTTTGTTTATGTTTTTTTTTTTATAAGAAAACCACTATACAAAGATCAAGAAAATAATGTTTTGTTGTAACTACTGCAACATTGTTTGTTTTTTGATGTAATTTTAAAAATTATTTTGAAATTTTACGTATTTTTATTGACATATGTTATATTTATTATATTTTATTACTTGTTATTTTTTTTTATAGTTATATTTTTTATTCCGCGTTAAAAAACATGTAAGTACACATATTAATTATTTCACGCAATAAAAAAATATCTAATTTGTAGAAAAACAAGTTGGATAAAACCGGTAATATTTTGTTTCATGCATTTATTGTTATGGATGGTTCTTCAGGTATCTAATTAGAAAAATACATAAATTTTTTTTTTCAATTAAAATATTAAATTGATGTTTTTTAATAATTTTAACATTCTATCAAAGATAACAAAAATAAATCTAAAACAATTACACCAATCAGATCCCATACACCCTTCATCCGCGCAGAAGAAGCGATTCCATGCCACGTTAGCGAGCGCTTTTGCCGGGTTCTCCACGACAACCACACTGCATCAGCTGTTTTTGTAGACGAATATTGCATCAGCTGTTTTTTCCCCTCTCTCCCCACTACAATTATTTTAAAATCAAATCTTCGAATCCGAAGATAGAAAGACAATATATCTCGGCAGTTACTTGGAAAGTCACCTTGTCAATCGAGAGTGGAGTGATTTGGAATTTTAAAGAGACCTTATATCTTTTTATAATTGATTTTCAAGACAACGTTATTCACTCTGTCGAATCCACAACATCTTAGTATTTGACCTCAAGCAATTAGATTACGAGGTCACTCGGAAACCTTGTGAATTTTATCCGACTGTCTGGTACAACTTTCTAGAGTTGATTATTTTCAATTCTGTCTTTACCTATAAAAATAAATTTTTTTTTTTTTACAAACTAAAAACTAATAGAAACTGGTTCAAATTGATTTTTTAATTTTTTAAAATATTTTAATCAGTTTCATCAGCTTTTTTATAATTTTCTCAATTTAATTTAAATTTTTTCTGATTTTTTTCAGTTTAACTGAATTTTCTGTCACCAACGTGTCATGCTTCTTATATGGCGCAACCAAAACCACGGTTGCCAGATGCATCCTCAACATGTCACTTGCATATCAGGATCATGTGATTTAGGTTCCTGGAACAGTCACGTCCCATGAGAGACAGGTGGAGGATATGTTGCTCCGGAAAATATGTAAAATAAATTTATTTTCGGAGAAAATTTCTCAATTTTATTCCAATTGTTTCTAATTTCTTATTAAAAAATAGTAACTAAACGCCAAACTGATAATTCCGTGATCCTGATCCAAATTATCAAACCAGGTCCCACGAGATAATCACAACGGGCACCTCCTTATTCATCATAACCCTACACGTTTAACTCATCTCCACACGGCATCCCACTCCCCCGGGACATATAACACGTGCTTCACCTACCCGTCCAATCATAGATCACCACGTAGACCACGTGATTTTCCAGATGGCAGAGCACACCCAGCCATCCGCCATCTCGTATATTTCAATGCGGTCCCCAACCCTTCATAAATCCCAACAGCATCGCGTATCACAGTTGATGCAAGGTAGGATCTCCACTAGCGTCGCCATAACTATCTGCCTTATCTCTCATTTATTCCAAAATATTCCTGATAAATACAATTATTATTTCAAAAATCATTAATTTTTTTTAAAACTAATTCATTAAATAAAAATAGAAGTTTTAGAAACCACACAAAATATGTAATATAATTTTATTTTCTAGACACATTCATCGCAAACACTTTCCCTTACATGGGTGGTGGATGGATATTTTAATAAATATCAAGAAAATTAGGCGGCATGCCTATAAGCGCATCTTTGACGGGAGAAATCGACGGACGTAAATCTCCGTTCTCGAATAACCTCCTTTGTTTAATGGTTGGAAAATGTTTTTATAGAATATATATATATTTTTAATATTAAAATATCAAAATAAAATTAAAAAAATAAAAAATTATTTTAATAAAAATTATTTTTAAAAAAATCTCCTTCATCATCACCCAATAAATCTTCCATCTTCACGGGTCGCCATATTTTCACATTCCAAAAATGCTCTCGCCACCCGCACTGTTTTTTCCACCACACACCACTACTTAAGAGATCGCACACGTTACCCAAGTTACATATCACCCTTGCTAGAAAATCAAACGGTATAATGTTGGAGCCGGTGAACAACGAGAACGAGGAGGAGCTTTCACTGCTGTCTCCGAACAGAAATGGTGACGGGTCATGGCGGTTAAACTTCAACTGTTATCAGTTATCACCAGAACACAAAGAGAAAAAACCGCCTCGTGGAATCCATGATTGCTACGGAGTTTTAGGTAATTCCAAAAAAAAAAAATGGTCAATTTTTTTGGTGATTAGTTTTATTAAAGTAATAATAAACTGTTATGCTTGTTCCTGTTTAATCTTCTTTGAAAGTGATTAACTTATTTTATTGGTTTTAAATGGTGTTATTCGGTTGGATTTTTTTTTTCTTATTTGGGCATTAAATCATTGGTTTTTTATTTTCAAGTTTGGCGTTTTATGTATCCTTTTTTTTTAATGGGTCACAAACAATTTGGTTGCTTATTTTCTGGGATGTTTTTGAATGTTTCTGTCTAATTAAGTTGGCAGTAAGTGTTTGGCCTTAGCTATGTGAATTCACCATTGAATGCAGCTGAGGTTGGTATGGAACACAAAATTTGATGGGTTGGTGTTTGTCTGGGAGGATTTTATTCATCTAACTTCAAGTATGAGGTTTTAATGGCAAACTATGACAACGACTATTTTCTTTATTTTGATTCAAAGGAGATTTGAGCCCTCTGGGGCGTTAATATACCTGAGTTAGCTTTGGTCTTGCTAATCTTGTACTTATTAATTCATTTCCCATCTTTACAAGTATGTGTGTGGGCGTGTAATTGGAGAGTTAAGAAAAAAACTAATCTGGGTTGTTTGGTATGTGTTTTTTTAATGTAAATACATGCATATTATATTCTTTTTTCCACTTCTACCTTGTTTATTACTATTAAAAAGTGATTGGATATGGTGGATTGAATTGATGAAGAACTAATCATAATTTATTGGCAAGAGTTTATTTTAGTTATCCTTGCTTCTATACCAACCTTGTTTAAATCTGTAGGTAGATGCGGGCTAGGTTGATAATTTCATGAACTAGAGTCAATGATTTCAAAAAGCTTTGGCAAAGCCCTTCCTTTCATGATAAGTAGTTGTGCTCTGGATAATGGTATATTGCATGAGACAGAGAATGGATGAGTCATGTCTTGGTTATTTCGCTTGATGGCTTTAGGTCCTGAAGATGATGTAGCTGAGTTCTATCAGCAGCAGGTGGAGATGCTCAAGGGCTTTAATGAAATGGATGCTTTGGCAGAGCGTGGATTTATTCCTGGAATGTCACAGGTTTGTGTTGGCTTTGTTCCCTTTGGTTCAGGGCGTGACTGATGGTTTAAGCTGAAATTGCTGCTTCTACTGTTGTTGCAGGAAGAGAAGGAAAATTTGGCTAGAAGTGAGACCTTTGCGATTAGAATATCAAATTTTGCAAACATGGTTCTTTTTGCTGCCAAGGTTTATGCATCTGTCAGAAGTGGTTCATTAGCCATCATTGCATCCACGTTGGATTCTCTTCTTGATCTTCTGTCTGGCTTTATCCTGTGGTTTACTGCATTCTCTATGCAAACACCAAACCCTTATCAGTACCCCATTGGAAAGAAACGCATGCAGCCATTGGTCAGTCCTCTATCAACAATGCTCATGATTTCGGGTTGGATTTCCTAATACGAATGCTATAAACTATATCATGATCTTGATGCTGTTTTGTTGCTAAATTTTTCCTGTTTTTCAGTTTTATTATTGCTATGTGTCTGAATAATAGTGGGCATATTTATCTGTTCTGTGTGTTAATATGAAAAAAAGTGCGTGATGAAATAATAAATTTCTCTAACTTCCATATTCAGGGAATTCTTGTTTTCGCCTCTGTCATGGCAACTTTAGGATTGCAGATTATATTGGAATCAGTACGCACATTGCACTCGGATGTAAGTAGAATTCATTGAAATTTACAATTTCTGAATGTTTTCAGTTAATGAGCACCACACTTTCATTGGGAAGGTAGGAACTACTGGGTGTGCTTCTAAGGATTATGCATGATCATATCTCTCATTTCTTCTACTGATCCTCCCAGGAGAATGACTTTAATCTGAGCAAGGAGCAAGAGCGCTGGGTTGTGGGCATTATGCTATCAGTGACCTTGGTTAAACTTGTGCTGATGGTTTACTGTCGCTCGTTTACTAATGAGATCGTCAAAGCTTATGCCCAGGATCACTTTTTTGATGTTATTACTAATATCATAGGCCTAATTGCTGCACTTATGGCTAATTATATGGAAGAATGGATGGATCCTGTTGGTGCAATAATTGTAAGTGATGTCTCACTTTCTCTCTCACCTACCTGTTGTTTCTAATATCATCGGGGTAGCTCAATTCTATTTGAATTCAGCATTATTATCTTATATAATGGAGCTACAAGTAAGAACTTACAATAGGGTTGTCTAGAATGTTAAACCCGTCTAAACATGGTCATTCCGGTGCTTGCATTGCAATCTGAGTTTTGATTCTTTGGCAAATGCACCTGAATCTATCACTTCAATTTAGCTATTTATTGCATCTTGAGATATTCAATTTTTATAAGATGCCATTTGGTAATGTGGCTGCGGGGGAGGTTCACCCCCAGCCACAGATATTACCGTTTGGTTAAAGAAAAATTGCAGGTTGGTGCTGGTAGGACCCATAAAAAATTCAGCTGTACCGCAAGTTTTGTAGAAGCAACATTTTGCTGCTTCTTGCGGGGGAGGAACCACTAAACAGTAGAGCATGGCTCCACTGTTC
>NW_011504300.1:0-4868 GCF_000495115.2 Populus euphratica
CTCCAGATATAGATCAAACACTGAATAGTGTTCGGACTGCAAGATGGACTTAGACTTCTTCGTTGTTGCTACAATTTGGACTTGAAAATGGACTTTTTAAATTTGTGCTCCCATGAAAGTTGTAGGCCTATGTCTTATCTTTCCATCCATATAAAGTAGACCTAAATTCGAGATCTACAGCTCCAGATATGACCCAATTACTGAATAGTGTTCCGATTTGGACTGCACCAGTATCTCTTTTCTGAATTTGACCATCTCTTTTCTGAGTTTGACCATCTCTTTGTCCTTTCAATTTCAGTTCTTAAACTCATCAATCAATCCTTTTATTTATATGATAGGCCTACATTTAAAATAAATATTTACCATAAACTAAAGGTATCTTATATTATTAGATATGTTATTATAAAATATGCTTTAGTTAAGAAGTTATTGATACTTCAAGTGCAAAATAATGATATAAAACCTTGATAAAAATGCACTTTAAGTACTAATCAGTTAACCATTAGGATTTAGCTAAAATATCAAAAATTCTTCACCAATCATTTTGTTCATTTATGTTAGGGTTTAGACATAGACTTTAATATTTGGGGGTGTAAAACTATACAATAAAGTACACCCTTAAGTATTAAAAATACAGAGTAAAAAATAAATGCGATGCTAGAAATTAGATTTTAGAACGATTACGACTTCATTCAATAAGGTTAAAACTTCTTCACGAAGGGAAATCTGCTTTAGACTTTAGAAGAAGACCAACAAATAGAAATTTGGCATATAAAAATAATCAAACAACATATAGCTTGCCTTAGGTAAGACGTACTAGGAGTGATGCGTATTTTCTTTGTACAATTAGGCTCTTACTTAAACTCTCACATACCTTAAGTTTCCTAGTAACCATAATATTAGGTGACAACTCCTGAATCTTAATAAAAATTTTATGATTATACCCAAAATCATTTCTCTTTACCAATAATACCTCTTAAAATGCTTATATCTCATCAAAGCACATTAGCCCTAAAGTCGCTTCCACAATAACTAGAAACCCTAATTAGTCTTTTAGAGATTCTAGGCAAAGGATTGGTTGTATAAAGGAAATGTATTATCACCCCTGGTAAAGGTAAACTGCATTATTATTATTTTTTGTTTGCTATGGTCTCATGATGTTTCTATTTCTATCAACTTATCATAGAGAGTTCGCTATAATAAACAAACCCTAGTATCCTAGGTTAAGAACTTGGTTTGGAGTGGTAAAATGTCCTTAATTTTGATGTTTCTTTCTAGGTAAAATTGAAATTTTTGTTATCGTGTCATTCCAAATAATATTTCAGAAAAAATTCCTTGCGGTTTTTATCTTTATATTAGAAAAATGAGTTGTATTATTTCCAATACTATTTTGGATATAACTTTATACATATTTTTTATTCTTATATTAAAGGTGAGTAATAATAAATCATTATCCCTAATAATATTTTAGATATTAACCTTTTTATAGGTTTTTTTATCTTTATATTAAAAGTGAATAACATATTTTCTTGCCAAAAAATATGTTTTTAATATTTTTAATGTATAGGCAAAAATTCTTTGCTATTTTATAAACTTGTTGTTAAATCCATGTAACTTTTTTTAAAAAAATATGCCAAGGTATTTTAGATTTCTTTTTTAAAAAAATGATCGAATACTTTATGCAAAATGACCCTCCATTGGCCATCAAATTTCAATTGTCATCGGTTTGGCCCCTGATTTTGCTAATTTAAGTCTCTAAGGCCTCGTGCCTTTTATTATTTGGTCTTGATTTTGAATTTCTTTAATTAAATCTATAATTGTTTATCAAACTTAAATATTTTATGCAATTAACCCATTCATTTGACCAAATTAGCTTTTCAAAATTGCAATTCAATCCTCATGTTTCAATTCTTTCCAATTAAAGCCTAAATTGAGATTGAAAATAAATTTTCCTTGCATTTAAGCCCTCAATAAATTCAATTAAACTTGGAAAAATCCCAATTGAGTTATTGAACATCTAAGTTTGAATTTTTCATCCCAAATTGATTTTTTCATGTTAATAGGGCCTTCATCACTCAAAATTGAGTAGTTAATTTTTCAACTTTGGATATTTTAAACCTTCTCAATCGGGTTTTGGAAATTTTCTTGACATTCTTCGTGTTCTTTCCAATGATGTATATTTGTTTTCTAATGTTTTTAACTATTTGTGCATCTTATATTTTGTATATTTTTTGTATATTTATGTGGGGTCCTAAAATGCATAACAATATGGATTTTCTCATTGACAAGGGTTTTTTTTTTCTAATGCATAATTTTATATTAATAAGCATAATTTTTTTTTATCAAACTATTGGATTAGTCTAAAATTATACTAGAATTTTTCAAAAGTCTTGCTTTATATATGGTTAAAACTTTGTAGTAATAAAAAATCATGAGGCCTTATGATATGGTCTAAAAGCTATTGTATGAGAATTGTTTTAGTTTCGTAATTCATTTAGATTTTGTTTTCTATTTTATTTAGAACTCTATGTTGTTTAGTACTTTTTTTTACCTATTGTAAGTAGAGTTATTTATCTTGTATTTAGTTTTTTTTTCTTATAGACTTTGATTTTAGCAATAATTATTGTGTGTGAGGTTTTGCTTATATTTTTTTTATTCTAAATTGAACTATTCTAACTAATCGAAAAAATGGTCAAAATTCATGACATCTTTTATACTTATCATCTATGTCTCTTTAAAGGCGTTGGATCAGGCTTTTCAATTGCATATAGTCTTGGTGTCTTTGTACAAGTTATCATTGTGTCAAGCTTAAGGCTTGAATTTAGTTTTCCTATGAAAGATTGATTATATTGTGGATTTTGGATCTTTATTTCCACTGGATTCACATCATTAATGCACCTCGTACGTTTATAGGATTAATGAACCACGTTTTGCATAATTTTATTGGCAGATTTGTCATGGTTTATTTTGATGATATATTGATTTTTAGAAAGAATGTTAATAAGCTATTGAACATTTAAGAAATGTATTGGATATTTTGTGAAAAGAATATTTATATGCTAATAAGAAAAGTGTATCTTTTGCATAAAGAAAATTGTCTTATTTAGATACGTTATTAGTGAAAAAAATTGAAATGGATGAAAAAGAGGCAAAAGGATATCCAAGAATAGCCTACACCTAATTCAATCATAAGGGCAAGAAGTTTCCATGATTTAACTATTTTTATAGAACATTTGTTAAAGATTTTAGTACTCTAGTCGCTTCTTTAACTGAAATTGTTGAAAAGTCAGTAGGATTTAAATGTGGTATAGATTAAAAGTATGCATTTATCTTGTTGAAAATGAAATTGGTTTCGACTCAATTATTATCATTATTTAATTTTATAAAAACTTTTAAGATTAAATATGATGCCTCAAGAATAGATATTAGAGTTGTTTTAATGTAGAAGAAAATGACTCATAAAAGATTTCTTAAAGATTTTAGCACTTTAACTGCACCTTTAACTAAGATCATTGAAAAGTTAATAGGATTTAAATGGAGGTAAAGAACAATAGCATACATTTAACTTATTGAAAGAGAAATTGTTTTCAAGCCCATTATTATCATTACTTGATTTTATGAAGAAAAAAATAGATTGAATATGATGCCTCACGAATGGGTTTTGATACTATTTTAATGTAGGAAAAATAACTTATAGCTTATTTTAGTGAAAAGCTTAATGATGTAGCATTGAATTATCCTACTTATGAGAGAGAGCTGTATGCTTTGATGAGGGCATTGGAGACTTGACAACACTACTTGTGGCCTAAGGAATTCTTGATCCATTCAGATTGCCAAGGAAAGTTGAACCAATAGCATGCCAAGTGGGTTGAATTCATAAAAACATTTCCATATATGAAAACATACAAGCAATGAAAGAAAAATATAGTGGTCAATGTATTATCATGAAGCTATATACTTCTTTCAACTTTATATGTTGGATTATTAAGATTTAAGTATATGAAAGATTTATATGTTAATGATGTGATTTCGACCAAGTATATAAAGCATGTAAGTATAAAATATTTGATAATTTTTATAGGGTTTATGGTTATTTATTTTAAGAAAAAAAAGATTATGCATGCCTAATTGTTCTATGTGTGAATTACTTGTTCATGAAGCTCATGGAAATGATTTAATGAGACATTTTAGGGTTGTAAAGACTTTACATGTTTTGCATGAGCATTTTTATTGGTCTAATATGAAAATATATGCATAAATAATTTGTGATAGGTTTATAACATTTAGACAAGTTAAATCTAAAGTTTGACCTTATAGTTTGTATACTACTTTAATAGTATCAAAAGGGGTAGGGATTCTATTTTTATGGTTGTATATAAGTTTTCTAAGATGACATATATTATATCTTATCATAAAACTAATGATGCAATTAATAGTCGGCTTCATGGGTTCCTGAATGCATTGTTTCTGATCCTGATGTTAAATTTTTTAATTACTTTTGGAAGGTTTTAAGGGGTAAGTAAAGAATAAAATTATTATTTTCTACTATTTATTATTAACATGGTCAAATTGAAGTTGTTAATAGGACTTTGACTATATTGTTAAGAACTATCATTCAAAAGAATTTAAAAAATTGAGAAGATTGTTTATCATTTGTTGAATTTGAATATAATAGAGTTGTAAATTCTACTATTGATTACTTGCCTTTTAAGATTATTTATGACTTTAATCTTTTAACTCCTTTGGATTTGATTTATAACACGACTAAAAGGTTGATGTCTTCTCCCAAGTGTAGGAGTGTCGAAGTAATAAATAACCCGGCAAGACCGGGGTCGAACCACAGGGAGGTTAATTGTACAAATTAAAAA
>NW_011504300.1:6299-6455 GCF_000495115.2 Populus euphratica
ATTATGTATGACTTTAATCTTTTAACTCTTTTGGATTTGATTTATATACATTTTAATGATAAAAAGATTAGTCTTGATGGCAATAAAAAGGCACAAGTGGTGAACGCTCTTCATGAAAGTGTACAACAACAAATAAAGAAAAAAATAAGCAATATA
>NW_011504478.1:0-5917 GCF_000495115.2 Populus euphratica
TACGTCCAAGAAAGGTTTAAACGCCCTCTATGGGTCGGGGATATGCTTCCCATCCAGTTTTCTTAAAAACTGGCAAACAGGGTCTTTTTTAGTCAGATTCCCAAGACTAAGTCGATCATGTTCTTTATGAAATAGTGGTCATAAATCATGAATTGCACGATGCACATCTCCACTAGGATGCGTCTCAAGAGTCAATAGAAGATTATCTAAAGACTCCTTACTCAGGCCATCCTTAATGAATTGTATTTTATCTTCACGGTTTATAGATACCATTCCTAAAGAACGACATTGTGTATTACAAGTCCATCTAGCACATCGATGACAAACTCCTAGTCGTTTTGCACGACGCTTCTTTGCAAAAGTGCTTTTACCTGTTCCAGACATGTGTGAAATAAAGAAATTAGAGGACTCACCTGATAATCGGACCTTTGCTTCAATCAACCAGCGAATATCTTCAGGAATTCCATGATTCATTAACAATCTCAATCTTGCACATCTAGCACGGTAAATTTTTGTAATCGCATTCTGAGGCAGAGCGGGAAAATATTTTCAATTTTTCAAGATTAGTGTCCATTTTCAAATGAGAATTGGAAGAGAGATTCAAAGAATTGCATAGATATATACACATATATTAGTAATTGTGGGAAACTGAAAGAACCGACTTAAGTCACGGAGTACCGTTATCCGCCATTTGACCGGGGTGAGAGAAACTTGCAAAAATCACTAAAAAAGAAGCAAAAATAAAATAAAATAAAATCAATCTTTATATACAGGATCACTCAATTCAATAGAGTTATGTTCAACTGAAAAATTGTCAAAGTAAACTTTCAGACGATGTCCATTTACCTTGAAAACATTGCCATTCTTTGGATTCTCGATGTCATAAGCCCCATATGGATACACATGTTTCACAATAAAAGGACCGCTCCATCTTGATCTTAATTTTCCAGGAAATAAATGCAGTCGAGAATTATAAAGCAAGACTTTTGGACCAACATTGAAGGTTTTTCTCTGTATTTTCTTGTCATGAAACTCTTTAATTCTTGCTTTATGAATTCTTGAATTTTCATATGCATCATTTCTTATTTCCTCAAGCTCATTTATTTGTAATTTTCGCAGTTGACTAGCATCATCCAGATTTGAATTGAAAGCTTTAATAGCCCAATAAGCTTTATGTTCAAGTTCCACAGGCAAGTGACAAGGTTTTCCATAGACTAGTCTATAAGGTGACATACCTAATGATGTTTTATAAGCAGTTCGATAAGCCCAAAGTGCATCATTAAGTCTTAAAGACCAGTCTTTCCTATTAGGGTTCACTGTTTTCTCCAAAATATGTTTGATCTCCCTATTAGCAAGCTCTACTTGTCCACTTGTTTGAGGGTGATAAGGGGTGGCAACTTTATGTGTGATTCCATATTTCTTCATTAAAGACTCAAATGGCTTGTTGCAGAAATGTGTTCCACCATCACTTATTATGGCTCGAGGGACTCCAAATCGACTCAAAATATTTTCTTTCAAAAACTTTATCACTGTTTTGTGATCATTGTTTCGACTTGGAATTGCCTCTATCCATTTTGAAACATAATCTACTGCGACTAATATGTATAAGAAACCAAATGATGGAGGGAATGGACCCATAAAATCTATACCCCAGCAGTCAAAGATCTCAATGACAATAATAGGATTTAAAGGCATCATGTGACGTTTTGAAATAGATCCCAACTTTTGACAATTTTCACAAGACTTGCAGAATGCATGTGAGTCTTTGAACATGGTGGGCCAGTAAAATCCACTTTGTAAGATTTTTGCGCCAATAAAATCCACTTTGTAAGATTTTTGCGGTTGTCTTTCTTGACGAGAAATGGCCCCCACATGCCTCAGAATGACAAAATTTAATGACACTACTTACCTCATTGTCTGGAATGCATATTCGAAATATTTGATCAGAACAATATTTGAATAAATAAGGATCATCCCAATAAAAGTTCTTCACTTCGTTCAAGAACTTTCTTTTATCTTGGGTACTCCAATGAGTTGGCAATTGTCCTGAAACAAGAAAATTGACAATATTAGCAAACCAAGGCATTGTAGAGACAGAAAGTAAAGATTCATCAGGAAAGTAGTCATCGATTGGTGTGATGTCAGTTTTCGAATCTATTGTCAATCTTGACAAGTGATCTGCAACAACATTTTCGCTGCCTTTCTTATCTTTGATTGTGATATCAAATTCTTGAAGTAATAAAATCCACCGTACCAATCTAGCCTTAGAATCTTTCTTAGAAAAAAGATATTTCAATACTGCATGATCACTAAAAACAACAACAGGTGAGCCAACAAGATAAGATCTGAATTTTTCACATGCAAATACTACTGCAAGTAATTCTTTTTCAGTGGTGGTATAATTCATTTGAGCACTATTTAAAGTTTTACTTGCATAGTAAATTACATAAGGTTTCTTATCTTTTTTTTGTCCCAAAACAGCACCTACGGCATAATCACTAGCATCACACATTATTTCAAAAGGTAATGACCAATCGGGAGGTTGAATGATAGGAGCACAAGTAAGCAAGTTTTTAAGTTTAACAAAGGCTTCTTCACAATGTTCAGTCCATTAAAAAATAGTATCCTTTGTTAGAAGGTTACTTAAAGGCTTAGATATTACACTAAAATCTTTGATGAACCTTCTATAAAAACCAGCATGTCCCAGGAAGGATCTAACATCTTTAAGAGATTTTGGTATTGGCAAGTTTGCAATTAACTCAATTTTAGATTTGTCAACCTCAATTCCTTTTGATGAAACAATGTGACCAAGTACAATGCCGTTTGTTACCATAAAATGACATTTTTCCCAATTCAACACAAGATTCTTTTCTTCACACCTGGTCAAAACCTTTTCTAAGTTAGTCAAACAATCATCAAATGGATCGCCAAAAACAGAAAAATCATCCATGAAAATCTCAAGAAAATGTTCAACCATATCACTAAATATACTAAGCATGCATCTTTGAAATGTGGCTGGTGCATTACATAATCCAAAAGGCATCCTTCGATATGCAAAAGTACCAAATGGACATGTGAAAGTAGTCTTTTCTTGATCTTCCAATGCAATTTCAATGTGGTTGTAACCCGAATAGCCATCTAGGAAACAATAAAATTCATGACCTGCAACTCTTTCTAGGATTTGATCCATGAAAGGTAAAGGAAAATGATCTTTTCTAGTCATTGAATTAAGTTTCCTATAGTCAATGCACATGCGCCAACCAGTAACAGTTCTAGTGGGAATTAACTCATTGTTCTCATTTGTTATCACAGTGACTCCAGACTTCTTGGGTACAACTTGGGTAGGACTTACCCATTTGCTGTCAGAAATAGGATAAATGATTTCATTATCTAGAAGTTTAATGACTTCATTTTTCACTACTTCTTTCATATTAGGATTTAGCCTTCGTTGCATTTCTCTTGAGGGTTTAACATTTTCCTCTAAATAAATTCTGTGTGTACAAATCAAAGGACTAATTCCTTTTATATCAGCTATGGTCCATCCTAATGCTTTTTTGTGCATTTTCAGAGTTTGTAATAACTTACCTTCTTGATGTGCATTAAGTTTGGAAGAGATTATTACCGGAAAAGTTTCATTTTCTCCTAAAAATGAGTATTTGAGATTGGATGGCAACGGCTTCAAATCAGGTTTTGGCGGTTGAACACTTGAAGGTATGGACTTAATTGGTCGTGGTGGCAATTCCTCAATTTGTGGCCTCCAATTACTTGTCTTTTATTCTTCCTGAAAATAAATCATTTGCAAATCATCAGATTCATCAATCTCAATTTCACTAGAAGTGGTTGGAAATTGATCATGAATTAATTTTTTAGTAAAGTCCATTTCCTGTAAATCATTATCATCTCTAGGTTGTTTGTAAATGTTGAAAATATTCATCTCCAATGTCATGTTTCCAAATGATATCTTCATCAGTCCATTCCTACAATTAATCAATGCATTAGAAGTTGCAAGAAATGGACGTCCTAAAATAACAGGAAATGAATTACATACTTCAACAGGTTGTGTGTCCAAGACAATAAAATCCACAAGATAAATGAATTTATCGACTTATACTAACACATCTTCAATTATTCCTCTAGGCACTTTTACAGATCTATCAGCAAGTAAAAGAGTTATAGAAGTTGGTTTTAACTCACCTAGATTAAGACTCTGAAAAACTGAATATGGAAGTAAATTCACACTAGCACTAAGATCAAGTAAGGCTCTTTCAATTTTATGCTCTCCAATAAAGCAAGAAATTGTAGGACAACCAGGGTCTTTATATTTCAAAGCATTATTGTTTTGAAGAATGGCACTTACTTGTTCGGCTATAAAGGCTTTCTTTTTCACATTCAGTTTCCTCTTCACAGTGCATAGATCTTTCAAAAATTTAGCATAGGAAGGAACCTGTTTAATAGCATCCAGCAAAGGTATATTGATCCTTACCTGTTTGAAAGTTTCAAAGATTTCAGAGTTGTGATTAACTTTCCTTTGTTTGGTCATGGCTTGAGGAAATGGAAGTGCTGGCGGTGAATTAGTCATTTCTTTGCAATTTTCAGATTCATCCCCTTCCTTACCCTCAGAGATTGACTCATCATCTTTCTCATAAGGTTCAAGAGAGGGTTTTTCAATAACCTTACCACTACGCAGAGTAGTGACTGATTTGACTTGATCCATATGTTGGCTTCCAGAACTACTTGCATTTGCATTGTATTGCCCCTTGGGATTTTGTTGTGTTTGAGATGGAAACTTACCTTTCTCTTGGAAACTGAGAGCAGATGTTAATTTAGCAAGAGTATCTTTAAAATCTGTCATGTTTTGAGCAAGTTGAGTATTGATTGTCTCTTGCTTTTCAATGAATGCATGCAATGTTTCCTCAAGATTTCTTCTAGGAGGTGGAGCATAAGGAGGTGCATATCCATGAGAATTTTGGAAATTATGGTGTGCTTGAAACGGTGGTTGTGAAGTTTGTGCATTGTTGTTCTCACTCTTCCAACTAAAATTTTGGTGATTTCTCCAACCAGAGTTGTATGTTTGAGAGTATGGGTTGTGGTTGGCCCTTTGAAAACTGTTTAAAGCATGGGCTTGTTCATGGAGACATTCCTTAAAAGAAGGCAAGGTTGGACAATCGTTGGTTGAGTGTTCATTTGTTTCACAGATTTGACACACAATGTTTTCAACAGATTTTAATTGACCACTCTTTTTCAATTCTAGTGCCTCGACTTTTCTAGCTAAAGATGCAAACTTGGCTTGAAGGTCATGATCTTCCCTAAGGTTGTACATACCTCCACTAGATGTATGAGGTTGAGTTTTACTTGGTGCCTCATATGTACCCGCGGTGTCCCAATTTTGAGCATTTTCAGCTAATAAGTCTAAGTACTCCATTGCTTCATCAGGGTCTTTATCTTCAAAAGTTCCATTGCACATCAATTCAACCATTTGCCTATCTTTAGGTGTTAACCCTTCATAGAAATGTGAAACCAATCTCCATGTTTCAAAACCATGATGAGGGCAAGTACTAAGCAAGTCTCGATACCTATCCCAACATTGGTAAAATGTTTCTCCTGGTTTTTGAGTGAAAGTGGTGATTTGTCTCTTGAAAGAGTTTGTTCTATGAGATGGGAAAAACTTCTTTAAAAACTGTTGTTGCATTTCATCCCAAGCACGAATGGATCCTGGTCTTAAATTTTGTAGCCATGTTTTAGCTTTATCTTTTAATGAAAAAGGAAAAAGCTTTAATCTGATGGTGTTCATGCTACAATTTAAATTATTATATGTGTTGCAGACCTCCTCAAATTCCCTTAAATGCAAGTATGGATTTTCCAATTCTAAGCCATGAAAAGAAGGTAAAAGTTGAATAATGCTTGGTTTAAAATTAAA
>NW_011504406.1:0-2664 GCF_000495115.2 Populus euphratica
ACCATCGTTGATATTAGGTTGAGTTATCTTATATATCTTGAAGGAATCACCAATACATCACCATTAAAATTGATTTGGACCAAGACTTACCTTTTCTTATCATTTAAAATCTATTTACACGTTTTCATCTTTGAAAACAAATCCATCAATTATTTTCAACCAAGTTATTATTAATTTAATTTCTCTTGAGTTTTTTTTTGTTACCTAGCTTATTTTCTAGATCTAACTCTCTATGGATATGACCTCGTTTTTACCGAGTTAATTGTTACATCCCACACTCGTGCACTTGCGAGTTAGAACAAGCCGATCATAAAAAACGGTCAAGCATTAGTCCCCTTTCTTGTTTGAGACTTAGCAAAAACATATCTACAGTTTAAAAGACTTTAGTAAAATAATTTAAAAGGAATAACGTGTCAAACACCTATTTGGTCCTTTAGTTAAATAAGCTCCTCCAACCATAAATGATCTTGATTTGAGTGCCTCTCCTCTAAATTATTTCCTTCATTATATGTTTTACATAACACAAGCTTTACATCCATTTATAAATTTCAATTTCAATTTTCCATGTGTAAATCTCTCCTATATAATTTATAATTTGTAAACATGCTTAACTTCAAGTTCAATGTATATAACAAACTATTGTTTTCCACTTATCACTATCTCATTAATACATACAAGATTAATAGTAATTTAAAAAGACTTATAATCAATAATCTAATTTCTTTACATTATAAACATGCCCAACCTCAAGGGCCTTTAATTTTTTTTCCTAATTCTCCTTTAATGCCTCTCTAATTACTTTTCACCGACCTTTTTTCTTCTTCATCTTAAAAAACCATCACTTTCTCACTCTAACCCAACTTTCTCCTAAATTTCTCTTCTAAATATGGTATTTAGGTATTTAAAACCCAATAACCAACTTATGTTACCCAAAAACTTAGTCTCCTCAAGGAATTTTAGATGGAAAAACAAAGAAAAAGGAAGAAGAAAGCTTCCTCTTTTTTTCATGGTCGTTGACCCCTACTTTAAAAGGAGAGCTAAAATGTTTTAGGTTATTTATAATTTTACCACTTTTTTTACCTCTTTAATATTTTCAGGTATATCACTTTAATCCATTTATTTATTTTATTTTACTGTATAATTTGATATTTAAATTGATCAGATTCATACATATTCTTTTACTTTTCTTTAAAACATTTTATTTTCAATTCAATTTATTTATTTTATTTTTTTAATTTTCACTGTTCAAAAATAGATCTCATACACTTTTATGTTCTAGCATTGATAAGCTTTCTATCCATTGAACACTTATTTTGACTCATTTTGATTATCAATTACTTAGTTTCCATTTATTTTATTTTATTTTAAACTTTCATGAAATTTGAAATTTGAAAGGGTTTACACATTGAGAATAATATATGCCATGTTATCTCTTTTATGAAAGGAAGCACTTGTTTTTATATGTTGAGGTATAAGGATGATTAGTACTTAAAAGTGTATTTTTATCAAGGTTTTATATCATTATTTTGCACTTTAAATATCAATTACTCCTTAACTAAAGTATGTTTTATATTACATCTAATATCAGAAGATACCTTTAATGTATAATAAATGTTCATCTTAAATGCAGGTCTATTACATAAATAAAAGGATTGATTGATTGATGAGTTTAAGTACTGAAATTAAAAGGACAAAGAGAGGGCCAAACTTAGAAAAGAGATGCTGGTTCAACCCAAACTAGAACACTGTTCGATCATTGAGTAATATTTGGAGCTGTAGATCTTGGATTTACGTCTGCTCTTTTTGGATGGAAAGCTAAGATATAGGCCTAAAATATTCATGAGAAGGCAAGATGCAAGTATGCTATTTGGAAGTCCAAATCTTAGCAACAACCGAGAAGTCTGAATATGTCTTGCAACACAGTCACTATTCAGTGTTCAGCTCATATCTCGAGTTCTAGAGGTTCAACTTACCTCAATTTTTTTTCTTGGAAAGCTGAGACAATTTCCTAGAACTTTCATGATTTAAGCCCTTTTAAATTATGATGTTATCAATAATGTTTTGCTCAGACAAGAAGATAAGGATTGTCATCAAGTCAAGATGTGGCCACCAATTCAACAATTAGTCATCAAATCAATAGTTCCCAATTTTGGCCTATAAAAGGAGGCATTTGCCATGCATTTAGGCATCTTTTTTCTTTCTTTTTTTTAGATCAAGATCATGCTCTTGCTTCCTCTCTTTATATTTTTATAATATTTGAGTTTTGCTTTCATTAATCTATTGTTTATGCTTTTCATTTTATTTTCTTTACTTAATTAACTTATATTTTATTTATGTTCTTATCTTGTTTATTTATATTTCTCTTATTCATTATATTTAGTTAAGTTTATTATGTCAAGGTGAAAAGGTTACATTAATGATGTAAGAATAAGTATGGTGTAAACTCAACATGGACTTTAATAGTTAATACTATTATGTTTTGTATTTGTTATCTTGTTCACTTTTAATACTTTGCTTGTTAAATGGTTAATCTAGATTTATGTTACATAACACTTAGTACAACAAATATTTGGCACTTTTATAGCTCAAACCGTATGGTATAATTGAAACATGTGCTATGAAAGGAACTTGATTTGTTGTTAACATAAGTTATAATCATGAATG
>NW_011504406.1:2921-3648 GCF_000495115.2 Populus euphratica
GTTGTTATTGTTATTGTTATTGTTGTTGTATTATTGTTATTTATAATTTATCTAGTTAACCTTGTTATGGTTCGACTTCGGTTTGCCGGGTTATTTATTACTTCAACACTCATGTACTTGGGAGAAGACATCAATGTTTTGGTCGTGTCAAGTTTTTGGTGCCATTGCTAGAGAGGTAAATTCTTGTATAAATTATAATATTTATTTTATTTTTTCTTTTCTCTTTTCTTGTATCTAACTTTGTTTATTTTGTTTTGTTTCCTTTTATTTTGTTTTCTTCTTCATTTTATTTTCTTACTATATATGCATGAGAGTTTGATCATATACATTAAGTGGTAGACTTTGTAGAGTATCCTCATCATTTTTAGAAAATATGGCCAAAGAAGATAACTAGTTGCTTATTCATAATGAGAATAATGAGAATAACCGTGTTAGAACACTTAGAAACTACATGAATCCCATAAGAACAAGCACACCATCATGCATAGTTTTCCCTCCTGATGCATCTCATTTCAATTTTAAGCTAGACAATATTCAACTTTTACCTTCTTTTCATAGCTTAGATTTAGAAAATCCATACTTGTATTTAATGGAATTTGAAGAGGTCTGTAACATCTATAATGACTTAAATTGTAGTATGAACATCATTAGATTAAAACTTTTTCCTTTTTAATTGAAAGATAAAGCTAAAATATGGCTAAAAAATTTAAAACCATGATCCCTTCAA
>NW_011504406.1:5203-6127 GCF_000495115.2 Populus euphratica
TAATCTCCCTGTGGTTCGACCCCGGTCTTGTCGGGTTATTTATTACTTCGACACTCCTGCACTTGGGAGAAGACATCAATCTTTTAGTCGTGTCATTAACACCTAAAGATAGACAAATGGTGGAATTGATGTGCAATAAAACTTTTAAAGATAAAGACTCTGATAAAGCAATGAAGTACTTAGACTTATTAGCTAAAAAAACTCAAAATTAGGACACCACAGGTACTTATAAGGCACCGGGTAAAACTCAATCTTATATATCTAGTTGAGGTATTTACTACCTTAGGGAAGATCATGACCTCCAAACCAAGCTTGCATCTTTAGATAAAAAAGTCTAGGCACTAGAATTAAAAAAAAGTGGTAAATTATAATCTGTTTAATATATTGTGTGTCAAATATATGAAACCAATGACTCAAACAATTTTTAAAGGCTCAACCATAACCCATACTCGCAAACATACAATCTTGGTTGGAGAAATCATCCAAATTTCAGTTGGAAAAGTGATAATAATAATGCAGAAACTTTATAACCACTATTTTAAGTATACCATAATTTTTAAAATTCTCATAGATATGCACCTCCTTATGCTTTACCTCTTAGAAGAAATCTTGAGAAAACATTACATGCATTAATTAAAAAACAAGAGACAATCAAAACTCAACTTGCTAGAAGCATGATATTTTAAAGATACTCTTGTAAAATTCATATCTGCTCTTAATTTTTAGAGAAAGGTAAGTTTCCATCTCAACCACAGCAAAATCCCAATGAGCAATACAATACAAATGCAAGTAGCTCTGAAGCCAACATATGAATCAAGTCAAATCAGTTATTATTCTTCGTAGTTGTAAGGTTATTAAAAAACCCATTCTTGAAATTTATGAGAACGATGATGAGTCAATCTTTGAGGGTAAGGAAAGGGTTGA
>NW_011504581.1:0-5618 GCF_000495115.2 Populus euphratica
CAAGTTCTCATCATCATCTTCTTCTTCTCTTTTTTTATTATTATTATTATTATTAGTAGTATTATTATTATTAGTACTACTACTAGTATTATTATTATTATTATTATTATTATTATTATTATTATTACTATTACTATTATTACTACTACTACTACTACTACTACTACTACTACTACTAGTATTATTATTATTATTATAGTTATTGTTGTTATTGCTATTATTGTTGTTTATAATTGTTGTTTATAATTTGTACAATTAACTTCCCTGTGGTTCGACCTCGGTCTTGCCGGGTTATTTATTACTTCGACACTCCTGCACTTGGGAGAAGACATCAATCTTTTCATCGTGTCAAGTTTTTGGCGCCGTTGCCGGGGAGGTAAGTTTTGTATAAATTATAGTTTTTATTTTATTTTCTCTTTTCACTTTTCTTGTATATAACTTTGTCTCTTTTATTTTGTTTCTCCTTATTTTGTTTTCTTCCTTCTTCTTTTGTTTTCTTCTTCATTTTATTATATTCCTACACGTGCATGAGAGTGTGGTCACGCACATCAAGTGGTAGACTTTGTAGGGTGTCCTCATCATTTTCAGAAAAGATGGCCGAAGAAGATAATCAATCACTTCATAATGAGAATAATGAGAATAACCGTGCTAGAACACTTAGAGACCACATGAATCCCACAAGAACAAGTGCACCATCATGCATAGTTTTTCCTCCTGATGCATCTCATTTTAATTTTAAACCAGGTATTATTCAACTTTTACCTTCTTTTCATGGCTTAGATTTGGAAAATCCATACTTACATTTAAGGGAATTTGAGGAGGTCTGCAACACATATAATAATTTAAATTGTAGCATGAACACCATCAGATTAAAGCTTTTTCCTTTTTCATTAAAAGATAAAGCTAAAACATGGCTACAAAATTTGAGACCAGGATCCATTCGTGCTTGGGATGAAATGCAACAACAGTTTTTAAAGAAGTTTTTCCCATCTCATAGAACAAACTCTTTCAAAAGACAAATCACCACTTTCACTCAAAAACCAGGAGAAACATTTTATCAATGTTGGGATAGGTATCGAGACTTACTTAGTACTTGCCCTCATTATGGTTTTGAAACATGGAGATTGGTTTCATATTTCTATGAAGGGTTAACACCTAAAGATAGGCAAATGGTTGAATTGATGTGCAATGGAACTTTTGAAGATAAAGACCCTGATGAAGCAATGGAGTACTTAGACTTGTTAGCTGAAAATGCTCAAAATTGGGACACCGCGGGTACATATGAGGCACCGAGTCAAAATTGGGACACCGCGGGTACTTATGAGGCACCGAGTAAAACTCAACCTCATACATCTAGTGGAGGTATGTACAACCTTAGGGAAGATCATGACCTTCAAGCCAAGTTTGCATCTTTAGCTAGAAAAGTCGAGGCACTAGAATTGAAAAAGAGTGGTCAATTAAAATCTGTTGAAAACATTGTGTGTCGAATCTGTGAAACAAATGAACACTCAACCAGTAACTGTCCAACCTTGCCTTCTTTCAAGGAATGTCTCCATGAACAAGCCCATGCTTTAAACAGTTTCCAAAGGCCCAACCATAACCCATACTCACAAACATACAACCCTGGTTGGAGAAATCATCCAAATTTTAGTTGGAAGAGTGAGAACACCAATGCACAAACTTCACAACCACCATTTCAAGCACACTACAATTTCCAAAATTCTCATGGATATGCACCTCCTTATGCTCCACCTCCTATAAGAAATCTTGAGGAAACATTGTGATTAGTACTTAAAAGTGCATTTTTATCATGGTTTTATATCATCATTTTGCACTTGAAGTATCAATAACTCCTTAACTAAAATATGTTTTATAATAATGTATCTAATAATATAAGATACCTATAATTTGTGGTAAATGTCTATTTTTAATGCAGGTCTATCACATAAATGAAAGGATTGATTGATGACTTGAAGAACTTAAATTGCATGGATAAAGAGATGGTCAAACTTAGAGAAGAGATGTCGGTGCAATCCAAACCGGAACACTGTTTGGTAATTGGGTTATATCTGGAGCTACAGATCTCAGATTTAGGTCCAATTTATATGGATGGAAAGGTAAGACATAGGCCTACAACTTTTATATAGAGCCCAAGATCTAAAAAGGCCATTTGCAAGTCCAAATTGTAGCAACAACAAAGAAGCCCGAATCGGTCTTCCAGCCCGAGCACTGTTCGGTATTTTGGCCATATCTGGAGTTTTAGAAGTCCAAATGAGCTGAATTGTTTACATAAGAAAGCTGAGACAATTGCCTACAACTTTCATGCTTGCAACTGGCTCCAGTTTTGACGTTATCAATGACGTTTTGGGCAGACAAGAGAAGATAAGGATTGTCACCAAGTCAAAAGTTGGTCACCCACTTATCAATTAGTCATCAAATCAATAGTTCCCAATTTTGGCCTATAAAAGGAGACATTTGCCATGCATTTAGGCATCTTGATTTCCAGATCAAGATCATGCTCTTCCTTTCTCTCTTTGTATTTTTTGTAATGTTTATGCTTTGCTTTCATTAATATTAAGTTTATGCCTTTCATTTCCTTTCCTTTACTTAGTTAACTTTTATGTTCTTATTTTGTTTATCTATTTTGCTTTCTTTCATTATGTCTAGCTAAGTTAATTATGTCAAGGTGAAAAGGTTACACTAATGGTGGAAGAATAAGTATAGTGTAAACTTAATATGGACTTTAATGTTTGATACTAACATGTTTTATATTTGTTATCTTGTTCACCCTTTAATACTTTGCTTGTTAAATGACTAATCTTGATTTATGTTGTATAACACTTGGTACAACAAATGCTTGGCACTTTCATAGCCCATAATGTATGGTATAACCGACACCTGAGCTATGAAAGGAACTTGATTTGTTGTTAACATAAGTTATAATCATGAATGCTTGACGAGATTTACAAGTATTAGCATTAATTGAATAAGATGACTAATGTAATCATGTTAACAATATATAATCTGATTGGAACCTCCTTTGTGTGTGGTTTCCAATTCAATAATAAGAGTTTATACTATACTTGTTTGATATACCATTAGTGGAACCTCTAACCTTGACATTTGTTATTATTATTGTTTAATCCTTACATTAATATTTCATCTCTAAGTTCTCATCATCATCATCATCTTCTTCTTCTCTTTCTTTATTATTATTATTATTATTATTATTATTATTATTATTATTATTATTATTATTATTATTATTATTATTATTATTGTTATTATTGTAATTGTTATTGCTGTTGTATTATTGTTACTTATAATTTGTACAATTAACCTCTCTGTGGTTCGACCCCGATCTTGCCGGGTTATTTATTACTTCGACACTCCTGCACTTGGGAGAAAACATCAATCTTTCAGTCGTGTCACATTGCATGCATTCATTGAAAAGCAAGAGACAATCAATACTCAACTTGCTCAAAACATGACAGATTTTAAAGATACTCTTGCAAAATTAACATCTGCTCTCAGTTTCCAAGAGAAAGGTAAGTTTCCATCTCAACCACAACAAAATCCCAAGGGGCAATACTATGCAAATGCAAGTAGTTCTGGAAGCCAACACATGGATAAAGTCAAATCAGGCACTACTCTGCGTAGTGGTAAGGTTATTGAAAAACCCTCTCTTGAACCTTATGAGAAAGCTGATGAGTCAATCTCTGAGGGTAAGGAAGGGGTTGAATCTGAAAATTGCAAAGAAACGACTGATTCACCACCAGCACTTCCATTTCCTCATGCCATGACCAAACAAAGGAAAGTCAATCACAACTCTGAAATTTTTGAAATTTTCAAACAGGTAAGGATCAATATACCTTTGCTGGATGCTATTAAACAGGTTCCTTCCTATGCTAAATTTTTGAAAGATCTATGCACTGTGAAGAGGAAACTGAATGTGAAAAAGAAAGCCTTTTTAGCAGAACAAGTAAGTGCTATTCTTCAGAACAATAATGTTTTGAAATATAAAGTCCCTGGTTGTCCTACAATTTCTTGCTTTATTGGAGAGCATAAAATTGAAAGAGCCTTACTTGATCTTGGAGCTAGTGTGAATTTACTTCCATATTCAGTTTTTCAAAGTCTCAATCTAGGTGAGTTAAAACCAACTTCTATATCTCTTTTACTTGCCGATAGATCTGTAAAAGTGCCTAGAGAAATAATTGAAGATGTGTTAGTACAAGTCGATAAATTCATTTATCTTGTGGATTTTATTGTCTTGGACACAGAACCTGTTGAAGCATGTAATTCATTTCCTGTTATTTTAGGACGTCCATTTCTTGCAACTTCTAATGCATTGATTAATTGTCGTTTCTTGCAACTTCTAACGCATTGATTAATTGTAGGAATGGATTGATGAAGCTATCATTTGGAAACATGACATTGGAGATGAATATTTTCAACATTTGCAAGCAACCTGGAGATGATAATGATTTACAAGAAGTAGATCATATTGACGAATTAGTTTATGATCAACTTGAATCTACTTTAAGTAAAAATGAATTGGATGAATCTGAAGATTTGCAAATGATTTATTCTGAGGAAGAAATCACGGATGAAAAAAGCACAAAAAATGTTGATGCGAATCTTTTGTCAATAGTGACAACATATTCGACATCTGACATCACACCAATCGATGATTACTTTCCTAACGAATCCTTACTTTCTCTTAATCCAATGCCTTGGTATGATAAAAATATCAATTTTCTTACTTTAGGAGATTTGCCAGCTGATTGGAGTACACAAGACAAAGAAAAGTTTTTGAAAGAAGTGAAGAGCTTTTATTGTGATGATCCTAACTTATTCAAATATTGTCCTCATCAAATATTTCAAAGATTGATTCCCGACAATGAGGTAAGTAGTGTCATTAAACTTTGTCATTCTGAAGCATGTGGAAGTTATTTCTCGTCAAAAAAGACAGCTACAAAAATCTTTCAAAATGGATTTTATTGGCCCACCATGTTCAAGGACACGCATGCATTCTGCAAAACTTGTGAAAATTGTCAAAAAGTTGATACTGGTCAAAAAGTTTTGTTTTATAATTCTCAACTCTATTCATTCCCTAGAGAGCTAAGATCAAGATGGAACAATCCTTATGGGGCCTGTGATATTGAGAATTGAATGAATGACAATGATTTTAAGGAAAATGGACATCGTTTGAAAGCTTACTTTGATAATTTTCCTAGTGAAAATGAATCAACTGGTTTGAATGATCTTGTAGATAAAGGTTGATTATTTTATTTTTCTTACATTGTTTTTGTGTTTCTTTTTGAGTGATTTTTTTTCTAGTTTCTCTCACCCCGGTCAAATGGCGGACAACGGTACTCCGTGACTTAAGTCGGTCTTTCAGTTTCCCACAATAACTAATATTAGTGTATATATTTGTGCAATTCTTTGAATGTCTCTTCCAATTCTCATATGAAAATGGACACTAATCTTGAAAAATTGAAAAAGTATTTTCCCGCTCTGCCTCAGAATGCGATTACAAAAATTTACCATGCTAGATGTGCAAGATTGAGATTGTTAATGAATCATGGCATTCTTGAAGATATTCGCTGGTTGATTGA
>NW_011504530.1:0-5773 GCF_000495115.2 Populus euphratica
TCTCCAAGTTCTCATCATCTTCTTCTTCTTCTCTTTCTTTATTATTATTACTACTACTACTACTATTATTACTACTATTACTACTATTACTACTACTATTATTATTAGTATTATTAGTATTATTATTAGTATTATTAGTATTACTATTATTATTATTATTGTTGTTGTTGTTGTTGTTGTTTTATTATTGTTATTTATAATTTGTACAAATAACCTCCCTGCGGTTCGACCCCGGTCTTGCCGGGTTATTTATTACTTCGACACTCCTGCACTTGGGAGAAGACATCAATCTTTCAGTCGTGTCAAGTTTTTGGCGCCGTTGCCGGGGAGGTAAGTTTTGTATAAATTATAATAGTTATTTTATTTTCTCCTTTCACTTTTCTTGTATATAACTTTGTTTCTTTTCTTGTGTTTCTTCTTCTTTTGTTTTCTTTTTCCTTTTATTCTATTCCTACACGTGCATGAGAGTGTGGTTACGTACATCAAGTGGTAGACTTTGTAGGGTATCCTCATCATTTTCAGAAAATATGGCTGAAGAAGATAATCAATCACTTCATAATGAAAATAATGAGAATAACCGTGCTAGAACACTTAGAGACCACATGAATCCCACAAGAACAAGTGCACCATCATGCATAGTTTTTCCTCCCGATGCATCTCATTTTAATTTTAAACCAGGTATTATTCAACTTTTACCTTCTTTTCATGGCTTAGAATTGGAAAATCCATACTTGCATTTAAGGGAATTTGAGGAGGTGTGCAACACATATAATAATTTAAATTGTAGCATGAACACCATCAGATTAAAGCTTTTTCCTTTTTCATTAAAAGATAAAGCTAAAACATGGCTACAAAATTTAAGACCAGGATCCATTCGTGCTTGGGATGAAATGCAACAACAATTTTTAAAGAAGTTTTTCCCATCTCATAGAACAAACTCTTTCAAGAGACAAATCACCACTTTCACTCAAAAACCAGGAGAAACATTTTACCAATGTTGGGATAGGTATCGAGACTTGCTTAATACTTGCCCCCATCATGGTTTTGAAACATGGAGATTGGTTTCACATTTCTATGAAGGGATAACACCTAAAGATAGGCAAATGGTTGAATTGATGTGCAATGGAACTTTTGAAGATAAAGACCCTGATGAAGCAATGGAGTACTTAGACTTGTTAGCTGAAAATGCTCAAAATTGGGATACCGCGGGTACTTATGAGGCACCGAGTAAAACTCAACCTCATACATCTAGTGGAGGTATGTACAACCTTAGGGAAGATCATGACCTCCAAGCCAAGTTTGCATCTTTAGCTAGAAAAGTCGAGGCACTAGAATTGAAAAAGAGTGGTCAATTTAAATCTATTGAAAACATTGCATGTCAATTTAAGAGATTTGCCTTCTTTTAAGGAATGTCTCCATGAACAAGCTCATGCTTTAAACAGTTCTGAAAGGTCCAATCACAACCCATATTCACAAACATACAATCCTGGTTGGAGAAATCACCTAAATTTCAATTGGAAGAGTGACAATGCACAAACTTCACAACCACAGTTTCAAGCACACCATAATTTCCAAAATTCTCATGGATATGCACCTCCTTATGCTCCACCTCCTACAAGAAATTTTGAGGAAACTTTGCATGCATTCATTGAAAAGCAAGAGACAATCAATACTCAACTTGCTCAAAACATGACAGATTTTAAAGATACTCTTGCTAAATTAACATCTGCTCTCAGTTTCCAAGAGAAAGGTAAGTTTCCATCTCAAACACAACAAAATCCCAAAGGGCAATACAATGCAAATGCAAGTAGTTCCGGAAGCCAACACATGGATCAAGTCAAATCAGTCACTACTCTGCGTAGTGGTAAGGTTATTGAAAAACCCTCTCTTGAACCTTATGAGAAAGATGATGAATCAATCTCTAAGGGTAAGGAAGGGGATGAATCTGAAAATTGCAAAGAAACGACTGATTCACCGCCAGCACTTTCATTTCCTCAAGCCATGACCAATCAGGAAGAAATCGAGGATGAAAAAGGCACCGAAAAGGTTGATGCAGATCTTTTATCAAAAGTGACAACAGATTCGACACCCGACATCACATCAATCGATGATTACTTTCCTGATAAATCTCTACTTTCTCTTAGTTCAATGCCTTGGTTTGCTAAAAATATCAATTTTCTTGCTTCAGGATTTTTGCCAGCTCACTGGAGTATTGAAGATAAAAGAAAATGTTTGAGCAATGAGCAAACTTTTTGTTGGGATGACCCTTACTTATTCAATTATTGTCCTGATCAAATATTTAAAAAATGCATTCTCGACAATGAGGTAAGTAATTTCATTAAATTTTGTCACTCTAAGGCATATGGAGGTCATTTCTCATCAAAAAAGAGGATTGTAGAAATCTTACAAAGTGGATTTTACTGGCCCATCATATTCAAGGAGTCAAATGCATTCCGCAAAAACTGTGAAAATTTTTAGAAGGTGGGATTTATTTCAAAACACAGAGAGTCTATAGATAATCTTCTATTGACTCTTAAGTCTCATCATAGTCGAGATAAGCATCGTGTAATTCATGACTTATGAACCCATTTTCATAAAGAACATACTTGACTTAGTCTTGGGAATCTGACTAAAAAAGACCTTGTTTGCCAGTTTTTAAGAAAACTGGATGGGAAGCCTATCCCCGACCCATTGAGGGCGTTTAAGCTGTTCTTGGACGTAAAACCAAGGGAAGATGTGAGCCACATTCACAACTGCGATTTGAATTTTTATTTGTAAAAACTTGTGTCTTTTGATTTGAATTTTTTTGTTTGTAAAAACTTGTGTCTTTTGGTTTTATTATTGTGTTTTGTTATTTCTTATTTTTGTTTTAGTGTGTTTCAGGTTTTGTCAGTGTTCGTTATTTCAGGTGATATCTTCTATCCTCTATCTTTCTACCTTAGAACATTGAGGACAAGGTCTCGTTTTGGTTGGGGGGAGAGGGGAGTAGTTGATAAAAAAAAAAATTGTTTTTCATTTCATAAAGCATGTGCATAATTGTTGTTACTAGGATGGCAGAGTAAAGGAGTTCTTTTGTTAAAGTGACTCTTGAGACGCATCTTAGTAACCATTATTAACATGGTCTATTATAATACTTCCTAAAATATTCAGATTTACAAACTCTCGCCTTGTTATCACTTAATTCTGCTCACATACTTATTTAACATGTATTCTTAAACCTTAATTTACACACACACACTTTAACATATGATTGTGGGTTGCATATTGGATTAGTACATTATTTATGTTCTTTTGTTAAAGGTAACAACTAAGGGAAAGGGATTGTATATAATTTAAAAAAAAAAAAAACTTGAAAAAAAAAAGAAAAAAAAATGATGATAATAAAAATGTAGATAAGTTTGGTTTCGTAGCCTCCCTAACCTAAGCAATTAAGCCCGAAGGGGTGTTTTATCACCTAATACCCTAAAGTCAACTGACTTGGGAGCTATTGGCCCAACGCTTGTTACATGGGTTGAGGAGAAAAGCTTAAGGGAATCAAACATTGCACTATCTACATATCAGTATCTGCAACCCGAGTTACTAAGCTCGTAGGGGTGTCTTAACACCTAATGCCCTAAGACCAACTGGTCTGGGAGTCATTAGCTGAAAGCTCGTTACATGGGTTAAAGATGCATGATGTTTTAAAATTATATGTATATAGATTTGATTTAAAGACCAACTGGTCTGGGAGTCATTAGCTGAAAGCTCGTTACATGGGTTAAAGATGCATGATGTTTTTAAAGTATATGTATATAGAGTTAAAAAAAAAAAGACAAAAATAGTAATCCCAACCCAAGGAAGTTAACCTTAAACATTAGAACAAAAATTTTGTTTTCTTCCAAGAAAAGCCCCATAATTATGTGTTGATACATTGAGCACAAAAGAAAGGTTTATTAATATCTTGTTAAGTGGTATTGAGCAGATATATAAATTTAATGAGAGTTTGTTTATCTGGATAGATTAATGGAAGTTAAATGATGAATACCTTGCTTTGTGAAATTTGCAAATTGTTTTAACGCTTTAATTACTAGGGACTAGTAATTTGCAAATGGTTGAGGGGTGTGATTAGTACTTAAAAGTGCATTTTTATCATGGTTTTATATCATCATTTTGCACTTGAAGTATCAATAACTCCTTAACTAAAATATGTTTTATAATAATGTATCTAATAATATAAGATACCTATAATTTATGGTAAATGTCTATTTTTAATGCAGGTCTATCACATAAATGAAAGGATTGATTGATGACTTGAAGAACTTAAATTGCATGGATAAAGAGATGGTCAAACTTAGAGAAGAGATGTCGGTGCAATCCAAACCGGAACACTGTTCGGTAATTGGGTCATATCTGGAGCTACAGATCTCAGATTTAGGTCCAATTTATATGGATGAAAAGGTAAGACATAGGCCTACAACTTTCATATGGAGCCCAAGATCTAAAAAGGCCATTATCAAGTCCAAATTGTAGCAACAACAAAGAAGCCCGAATCTGTCTTCCAGCCCGAGCACTGTTCGGTATTTTGGCCATATCTGGAGTTCTAGAAGTCCAAATGAGCTGACGTTTTTACACAAGAAAGCTGAGACAATTGCCTACAACGTTCATGTTTGCAACTGGCTCCAGTTTTGACGTTATCAATGACGTTTTGGGCAGACAAGAGAAGATAAGGATTGTCACCAAGTCAAAAGTTGGTCACCCACTTATCAATTAGTCATCAAATCAATAGTTCCCAATTTTGGCCTATAAAAGGAGGCATTTGCCATGCATTTAGGCATCTTGGTTTCCAGATCAAGATCATGCTCTTCCTTTCTCTCTTTGTATTTTTTATGCTTTGTTTTCATTAATATTAAGTTTATGCCTTTCATTTCCTTTCCTTTACTTAGTTAACTTTTATGTTCTTATTTTGTTTATCTATTTTGCTTTCTTTCATTATGTCTAGCTAAGTTAGTTATGTCAAGGTGAAAAGGTTACCCTAATGGTGTAAGAATAAGTATAATGTAAACTTAATATGGACTTTAATGTTTGATACTAACATGTTTTATATTTGTTATCTTGTTCACTCTTTAATACTTTGCTTGTTAAATGACTAATCTTGATTTATGTTGTATAACACTTGGTACAACAAATGCTTGGCACTTTCATAGCCCATAATGTATGGTATAACCGACACCTGAGCTATGAAAGGAACTTGATTTATTGTTAACATAAGTTATAATCATGAATGCTTGACGAGATTTACAAGTATTAGCATTAATTGAATAAGATGACTAATGTAATCAT
Organism: Populus euphratica; assembly: GCF_000495115.2. Lineage (NCBI taxonomy): Eukaryota > Viridiplantae > Streptophyta > Magnoliopsida > Malpighiales > Salicaceae > Populus > Populus euphratica. The sequence goes on from NW_011504530.1 coordinate 5,320, forward strand.
GTTAACAATATATAATCTGATTGGAACCTCCTTTGTGTGTGGTTTCCAATTCAATAATAAGAGTTTATACTATACTTGTTTGATATACCATTAGTGGAACCTCTAACCTTGATATTTGTTATTATTATTGTTTAATCCTTGCATTAATATTTCATCTCTAAGTTCTCATCATCATCTTCTTCTTCTTCTTCTCTTTCTTTAATATTATTATTATTATTATTATTATTATTAGTACTACTACTACTACTACTACTATTATTATTATTATTATTATTATTATTGTTATTGTTATTATTATTATTATTATTATTGTTGTTGTTGTTATTGTTATTACTACTACTACTACTACTACTTTATTGTTATTGTTATTGTTGTTGTATTATTGTTATTTATAATTTGTACAAATAACCTCCCTGCGGTTCGACCCCGGTTTTGCCGGGTTATTTATTACTTC
>NW_011504255.1:0-6573 GCF_000495115.2 Populus euphratica
GAAATAATCATATGCAATTCTAAATCTCGTGTCAACCCAGATAACACTACTCGGCCTATCCTCTTCATCAACCTGTATTGCATGATAAAATGCAGGATCACTAGCTTGCATAATCTTGAAAAATCCCAGAATATTTTGAGCATCTATACCAAAATTGCTCAGTCATCCTCTTCCTACATAGTTGATACAATTCAGGAAATTAAATACCATTTTGCCAACAGCATTACCATCTTCTGTAAAGACAATCACAGGTGCATCCAACCCCGTCACAGGAGAACTTAAAGATTCACTGAAACTATTATTTGGATCATAGTCCTGCTTATGTGACCTCAAAAAATGTCACGTTCATGGTGTTAACATCTCATGATTATGATTCTTCTCTAATTTTGCAATATACCGTTTCCCATTATCACTTCTTCTCACAATCATCAATGCCTGACAACCTTCTCTCACTTCTTCTCACAATCATCAATGCCTGACAACCTTCTCTCATAATAGGCCTAGCGCGCCTCCTCCTTGTTTCCGCACCTGAATCCATTTTCTTTGCTCACTTCTCTCAGTGAAGCCCTTCTTTAGAACAACAAAACTGAATTATCTTTCTTAGACTGATAATACGAATTCACATGAATGCTAAACCCTGTTTGTTTTGCAACCGAACTGTAAAAATCCCTCACATCATCTTCTGAAGTAAACCCCATGCCTAATGCAGGTTCTTCAGCCATATCATTCAAACATTGAAACAACTCAGCATTCACAGTATCAAATCTGTTCCCCTCATCCAAAACCATTGGTGTCTCAGCATCCTCTACCACACAACACTCATCACCTTCATCTTCTAAAGCCACCACATAAGAGTTCACTAGGTCTTTGGCTTCAATTGCAGGCTCATCATCATCCATGTTATATTTTTCTTTTGCAAAACAAAATCAGATATTAGAAACGTACTAACCCCCAATTTCCACATAGTTTCAATTTGAGAAAAAGGGACCCTCTTAAATTCCTTGTTTAAGTTATGTATCTCCACTAAAAACAAGATTTACTTACAAGCTAAACCATATCATCGTATTGAGCAAACTTGCATATGTAGTTGCCATGATTTCTAGGTGCAATGTACAAACACTATAAGAAATCATAATACAATGTCCAAAACAGCAACAAACCTTTTCAACTTTGGTTAATCAGATTAAAGAAACACACACATACACAGTCAGAATGACACATAACACGTTTTTTCCTTAAACAACTTGAAATTGGCTAGAACAAAAACTGCTTAAAGTTTTAGTGATGTCAACTACTTAGAATAGTAGTTATTTTAGGGAAGCTAAAGCAATCCATTGCTGTAAATTAACGAACTAGAGGAACCCATTAAGGTTTTCTTTACTTTCTTTACGGGAGAGAAGAAAGGTTGAAACTTCGAGAAGTTTATTACCTTTGCAAGGAGAGAGGAGGATGGGAAGAAACCGCTGCTGACGATAAGGTAATGGGAGGACCCAAATCACCACCTCCTATCCACCTTATTTCGTATATAAATGTCGAATTTCAATCCATGAGTTTTGGGCTTGGATGCGTTAGACGAACAGATTTCTGTAAATATGGCTGTAGTTTTCTTCTTCTTTTTTCATGACAGGGGATAGGCAATACATTTTTATTTTGATAAAATAAAATATTAATTATTAAAAACCAAATTTTAGCTTCGAGTTTACTGTTTTGCGGACATTTACTTTGGATTCTTGAAGATTAAAAGCAAAACTGATTATCAAGAAATTTGATTAATTACTTATCATATAGCATTAATCTTTGATCCTAAATTTCCTTGGATTGGTTGTATTTGGACATTTTATATTGTTCTTTCACAATTTCTAAAGACACATCTCTTTTTCATTTTCTCCCATGTTTTCTACCCATCTTGTAATTTCCTCATAGAAAATAAATTAGAAGTTGTGAAGGTACAAGTCATTTGTTTTCATTGTATCTCAATCAATGACCTCTTCAAAATTATCTTTTATGATTTAAATTTATAGAGAAATAAAAACTCATAAGTATAAGTATAGCATGATTATATTTTTAGAATTTGAAGGTTAGTTTTTAAAATATTTTTTATTTAAAAATATATAAAATTAATATTTTTAATTTTTTTTAACATTAATATATTAAATCAATTTTAAAACATTAAAAAATTAATTTGAAATAAAAAAATATTTTTTATTATAAAAAACAAAAAGACTTCAAATGCATGACACTTGATTACCTGCTAATTAACCATATTTTCATGTGTATTGGGTATGTAACATTTGATAAATCTTCTCCCCTATTCTCAAATATTAAACAATCTTTTTTTTAAAAGTAATTGTTAATGTATCTTTAATGCTGAGTAAATTGATAATAAAAGTGTAATTCACATCATAAATACTTGAGATTGCATTACAAAAAGCTTGAAAAAGAGTTCTGTAAAAGATGTGGTTTAACCCTTAAATAAGATCAAAGTAATGAAATAAAAATATTCAAGCTTATAACTGAGAAAGAGAACTAGATGATTAAATGTAATCAAATCAATGTATTCTTTCTTTTTTATTTTTTTTTATCTTTCAACCAAGTTATTTATTATCTAGTTTGTCTTGTAAAGTCACCCCCTTCTTAGATTCCATGAACCTTTTCAAATCAATCTATTAAAACTAGCTAAAATTTAGGTATATGCACAAACACTCATAATCCAAATAGTGTAAGGTATTTCTCTCATTATAAAGGATAAAGATTCCTAGAAAAAGAATCTATTTCATAGTGGAATCGAGTTAAAAACTTATTATTGTTTTCATATTTAAGATATATATTAGTGATGATAGTTAGGGGTAAAGAAAGACTTTTTCCATCTCTCATATAAATCATAATCAATATTTATTATGTAAATCATAAAAAAAAATTTGAGTCATTTTTACTATGCACACTTATAATTTATTTGAGGTTATTTTTCAATAATTCTTTATAAAGAATAACATTTTAAATTTTGATTCAAAGTCAAAAATCAACATTTAAAGTTGAACCACTTGAACTTTAATTTCAATCTTTTTTCACCATTAACCATTTCTTTTGATTGTATTTATTGCAATGCTCATATATTTTTATCATTGAACAAATTGACACATGTAAATTTAAGACCTCAATTATATTTTAGCTAAAAACTAGGTTACTTAACGCGCTCCATTGCAGGTTAGATTATGTTGTTATTTAATTCTGGACCCCATGTACTAAAGACGATATCTGCCTCTTTTGAACTAAGTATAGGAGTTTAGCTCATGTTTGCTAAAAGATTGACAAAAACAGAGAAAAAAATATTTTTTTCAGAACCTTGTTTAAGCTGTTTTCTGCTCCTTGTCTTTTGCTATCAAAATCGTCAGGTTTTTCTTAGGTTGATCAAGAGTATTCATAATGTTAAATTCATTTCTTCTTTATCTGATCTTTAAAGTTGGATAAATCTCTTAAAATTTGCACTAAAAAATGATTATGCTGCTATCGCAATTTTTTTTGTTCCAACTTAGGCTCTGATTCTGACTTGGTTTTATATGATATCTGACCATCCTAGCTATATTCTGTTACTCATGACATGTAAAAAATTAACCTACACCTTTATTAGGTTCTAAGAATCATTGTTCTCAGGGTAGATTCTTAGTCAGATTTGGATGCTTAGCATTGTCAAATCAAGAACCTTTTTTACCAACAAGATTACTATCAGATTTTGTTCTCTAAAATTTTTTTATCTCACTTTAGCTCATTCATCAAAGTTATAGTCCTGGATGTGTAGATAATTTTGGGCTTCTAAATCACTTGATTTCTATAACAAAAGCTCAAGATATTCCATTTTAAATATCTAACGTGAAGGCAAAGAATTCTGCCACGGGAAAGATTTTAAACAGAGTTTTGCACTAAAAAAATCTCACAAATTTTGTTGATTTATTCTTAGATCATACTCTCATTCATATCAGGATTCTCAGCATTTGTCGGTTTTTCAATTAGACCCGGAGATCCTTTTTGACCAACCAGATTACTGCCAAATTCTGTTCTCTAAAATGATTTTATCTCACTTTGACTCCTTCATCAAAGTTGTAGTTCTAGATGTATAGATAAATTTGAGCTTTCAAATCGCTTGATTTTGAATCAGAAGCTCAAGATATTCTGGTTGGAATATCTAACGTGAAGGTAGAGAATTCTGCCGCGAGAAGGATCCTGACTCGAGTTTTGCACTAAAAAATCTATTTCCGTCACAAATTTTTTTGATTTGTTCTTAGATCATACTCTCAGTCATATTAGAATTCTCGATATTTGTCAGTTTCTCAATTAGACCCGGATATCCTTTTTGACCAACTAGATTATTACCAGATTCTGTTCTCTACAATGATTCTATCTCACTTTGACTCCTTCATCAAAGTTGTAGTTCTAGACGTATAGATAAATTTAGGCTTTAAATCGCTTGATTTTGATTAGAGACGTGCTCAATCTTTCTCTTACATATCCTTATAAATTAAAAAGATTGGGCTTATTCTAAGTTCTTAGTTAGAAGCACTTATATAAGGACCTCTCGAGTATTAAATGTGATCAATAAGAATTAAAATTGAAAAAAATAAAAAAATAATAATAATAACAAGGATGGAAAGCTTTAATTTATATAAAGATGAAATTATTATAGATAAAAATATGATAATTCTTTGAGAGATATTTTTTTGTTGTAAAAAAAGACGAAATCCTAAAAAATTCTTGTATGAAGCATAATGATAGGTGATTATGGAATGTATGGACATGGTGAGACTCCTGTTTCACTTTTCAAACAAATGGTTCAATATAGTATGGAGTCAAATAACATTACTCTTACTTTGATGTTGCAATCTTTCAACCATGATGGCTCGATGGATGAGGGTTTGTTTTTGTTTAAACTTATGCTCAAGGATTACGAAACAACACCCAAAGATGATCATTACACACGTATTGTTGATTTGCTTGGTCATGCAAATTGATTGGATGAAACTTATGATCTTATTAAGACAATGGTATGTATGCCTAGTCATGTTGTTTTGGGTGTGTTACGGTACTTGTTAATGGGTTTCTTGAAACATGTATTTTGTAACAAAAATTATAAATTTAAATATTTTTTGGGAGTTCAAGCATCTCATTAGACAGATCTAGAATCATTTAGGATTTATGTGAAAATTACTTAAAGATTAGATGTTCTTTTCTACTTTGAATATTTGCTTTAAGGCTGAGTTATAACAAATCACAAATCATCCAATTGTTTAGAACAATAATCTATATGAACCACCAATGAAAAATTTTATAAACCCTTTTAAAGAGAGGGAGAGAGGGAGAGAGAGAGAGAGAGAGAGAGAGAGAGATTGGTATACTTAGAATGTGAGAGAGAGAGAGAGAGAGAGAGAGAGAGAGAGAGAGAGAGAGAGAGAGAGAGAGAGAGAGAGAGAGAGATTGGTATACTTAGAATGTTAGCTCTTTTCTTTTTTTTAGGTATTTACATATTGTACTTTTCTTACATTTCACATCACACTCCTCACAAGAAATAAAAAACATAACATTTTATTTATAGAAAAATCTAAAAATCTTATAAATACTAAAAATATCAATTTGCCCCTTAAATAATATCATGTATATTATTTTAAGCTAATTTTTAAAATTTATTCAATCAAATCCTCCTTGATTTTTCTAGCTTTAGAATTGTAATTTCTTGTATAGATTACACTCTAATTCTCAATTTCTAAACTTATTTATAATTAAGTCATACTTTATTAGTCATCCTAATTTAATTTCTAACCAATGACTCTTAAATGTAAGATCTATTAGATTCCCCTAATAAACTGACTCAAATATAGATCACAATCTTTAAATAAAATAAAATAAAATAAAATAAAATAAAATAAACACATTAATTTATTATCAATTCAACAATTGATTGATTGATTTATATTTGAAGATCAAATATAATGTCTAATAACTTGTCATGATCCTCAAATATTATAAAAGTTATAAGTGGTTTGACTTAACCTTTCAGTTACTAATTTTTCAGTGTAATTATTATCCCTTCATCAACAATATTTTGATTTAGACATTATAACTTAAAGTGTGTTATTCTGTCAAATCATGTTTATTCTCAATACCATAGTTATTGATTCTTTAAATAAGATTTAAAACTCTTTTAAAATCTCATTTCACCTTGCGCATGGATTTACAATCAATACTATTTGAGAAAAAATGTAATATTTTTCTTAATTCATTCAAGGTGCTGATATCTCTCTTGATTACTTAAATACCTTATATAATTCATGTTATACCCAATATGTACCCATTTATTACTTTTAATTAGGATAATGTGTAGCAAGATCAAAATATAACACTTTCTATATAAGATAACTTAGTGACTCTAAGTCTAAAAATCACTTATACAACTGTCACGTGAACCTTTTTATAAACACATGTGATCTCTCTATATGGATTTATCATACGGGTCAATTCAATGTACATGTCATCTAACAAGCACCTATATATTAGTTTCAGATACTTATTATATCTCAATATATG
>NW_011500343.1:0-6151 GCF_000495115.2 Populus euphratica
AGTCATTTTGCACGATGTTTGTTTGCAAAAGTGCTTTTACCTGTTCTAGGCATGTGTGAAATGAAGGAGTTAGAGGACTCACCTGATAATCGGACCTTTGCTTCAATCAACCAGCGAATATCTTTAGGAATTCCATGATTCATTAATAATCTCAATCTTGCACATCTAGCACGGTAAATTTTTGCAATCGCATTCTGAGGCAGAGCGGGAAAATACTTTTTCAATTTTTCAAGATTAGTGTCCATTTTCAAATGAGAATTGGAAGAGAGATTCAAAGAATTCCACAAATATATACACAGATATCAGTTATTATGGGAAACTGAAAGAACCGACTTAAGTCACGGAGTATCGTTGTCCGCCATTTAGCTGGGGTGAGAGAAACGAGCAAAAATCACTTAAAAAGTACCGTTATCCGCCATTTGACCGGGGTGAGAGAAACTAGCAAAAATCACTCAAAAAGAAACAAAAAAATAAAATAAAATCAATCTTTATATACAGGATCACCCAATTCAATCGAGTCATGTTCAACTGAAAAATTGTCAAAGTGAACTTTCAGACGATGTCCATTTACCTTGAAAACATTGTCATTCTTTGGATTCTCGATGTCATAGGTCCCATATGGATACACATGTTTCACAATAAAAGGACTGCTCCATCTTGATCTTAATTTTCCAGGAAATAAATGCAGTCGAGAATTATAAAGCAAGACTTTTTAACCAACATTGAATGTTTTTCTCAGTATTTTCTTGTCATGAAACTTTTTAATTCTTGCTTTATGAATTCTTGAATTTTCATATGCATCATTTCTTATTTCCTCAAGCTCAGTTATTTGTAATTTTCACAGTTGAGTAGCATCATCCAAATTTGAATTGAAAGCTTTGATAGCCCAATAAGCTTTATGTTCAAGTTCCACAGGTAAGTGACAAGGTTTTCCATAGACTAGTCTATAAGGTGACATACCTAATGATGTTTTATAAGCAGTTCGATAAGCCCAAAGTGCATCATTAAGTCTTAAAGACCAGTCTTTCCTATTAGGGTTCACTGTTTTCTCCAAGATATGTTTGATCTCCCTATTAGCAAGCTCTACTTGTCCACTTGTTTGAGGGTGATAAGGGGTGGCAACTTTGTGTGTGATTCCATATTTCTTCACTTATTATGGCTCGAGGGACTCCAAATCGACTCAAAATATTTTCTTTCAAAAACTTTATCACTATTTTGTGATCATTGTTTCGACTTGGAATTGCCTCTATCCATTTTGAAACATAATCTACTGCGACTAATATGTATAAGAAACCAAATGATGGAGGGAATGGACCCATGAAATCTATACCCCAACAGTCAAAGATCTCAATGACAATAATAGGATTTAAAGGCATCATGTGACGTTTTGAAATAGATCCCAACTTTTGACAATTTTCACAAGACTTGCAGAATGCATGTGAGTCTTTGAACATAGTGGGCCAATAAAATCCACTTTGTAAGATTTTTGCAATTGTCTTTCTTGATGAGAAATGGCCCCCACATGCCTTAGAATGACAAAATTTAATGACACTACTTACCTCATTGTCAGGAATGTATCTTCGAAATATTTGATCAGGACAATATTTGAATAAATAAGGATCATCCCAATAAAAGTTCTTCACTTCGTTCAAGAACTTTCTTTTATCTTGGGTACTCTAGTGAGCTGGCAATTGTCCTGGAACAAGAAAATTGACAATATTAGCAAACCAAGGCATTGTAGAGACAGAAAGTAAAGATTCATCGGGAAAGTAGTCATCGATTAGTGTGATGTCAGTTTTCGAATCTGTTGTCAATCTTGACAAGTGATCTGCGACAATATTTTCAGTCTTTCTTATCTTTGATTATGATATCAAATTCTTGAAGTAATAAAATCCACCGCACCAATCTAGCCTTAGAATCTTTCTTAGAAAGAAGATATTTCAATGCTGTATGATCACTAAAAACAACAACAGGTGAGCCAACAAGATAAGATCTGAATTTTTCACATGCAAATACTACTGCAAGTAATTCTTTTTCAGTGGTGGTATAATTCATTTGAGCACTATTTAAAGTTTTACTTACATGGTAAATTACATAAGGTTTCTTATCTTTTCTTTGTCCCAAAACAGCACCTACAGCATAATCACTAGCATCACACATTATTTCAAAAGGTAATGACCAATTGGGAGGTTGAATGATAGGAGCACAAGTAAGCAAGTTTTTAAGTTTAACAAAGGCTTCTTCACAATGTTCAGTCCATTCAAAAATAGTATCCTTTGTTAGAAGGTTACTTAAAGGCTTAGATATTACACTAAAATCTTTGATGAACCTTCTATAAAAACCAGCATGTCCTAGGAATGATCTAACATCTTTAAGAGATTTTAGTGTTGGCAAGTTTGCAATTAACTCGATTTTAGATTTGTCAACCTCAATTCCTTTTGATGAAACAATGTGACCAAGTACGATGCTATTTGTTACCATAAAATGACATTTTTCCCAATTCAGCACAAGATTCTTCTTTTCACACCTGGTCAAAACCTTTTCTAAGTTAGTCAAACAATCATCAAATGAATTGCCAAAAACAGAAAAATCATCCATGAAAATCTCAAGAAAATGTTCAACCATATCACTAAATATACTAAGCATGCATCTTTGAAATGTGGTTGGTGCATTACATAATCCAAAAGGCATCCTTCGATATGCAAAAGTACCAAATGGACATGTGAAAGTAGTCTTTTCTTGATCTTCCAATGCAATTTCAATTTGGTTGTAACCCGAATAGCCATCTAGGAAACAATAAAATTCATGACCTGCAACTCTTTCTAGGATTTGATCCATGAAAGGTAAAGGAAAATGATCTTTTCTAGTCATTGAATTAAGTTTCCTATAGTCAATGCACATAAGCCAACCAGTAACAGTTCTAGTGGGAATTAACTCATTGTTCTCATTTGTTATCACAGTGACTCCAGACTTCTTGGGTACAACTTGGGTAGGACTTACCCATTTGCTGTCAGAAATAAGATAAATGATTTCATTATCTAGAAGCTTAATGACTTTATTTTTCACTACTTTTTTCATGTTAGGATTTAGCCTTCGTTGCATTTCTCTAGAGGGTTTAACATTTTCCTCTAAATAAATTCTATGTGTACAAATCAAAGGAGTAATTCCTTTTATATCAACTATGGTCCATCCTAATGCATTTTTGTGCATTTTCAGAGTTTGTAATAACTTACCTTCTTGATGTGCATTAAGTTTGGAAGAGATTATTACCGGAAAAGTTTCATTTTCTCCCAAAAATGAGTATTTGAGATTAGATGGCAATGGCTTCAAATCAGGTTTTGGTGGTTGAACACTTGAAGGTATGGACTTAATTGATCGTGGTGGCAATTCCTCAATTTGTGGCCTTCAATTACTTGTCTTTGATTCTTCCTAAAAATAAATCATTTCCAAATCATCAGATTCATCAATCTCAATTTCACTGAAAGTAGTTGCAAATTGATCATGAATTAATTTTTCAGTAAAGTCCACTTCCTGTAAATCATTATCATCTCTAGGTTGCTTGCAAATGTTGAAAATATTCATCTCTAATGTCATGTTTCCAAATGATAGCTTCATCAATTCATTCCTATAATTAATCAATGCATTAGAAGTTGCAAGAAATGGACGTCCTAAAATAACAGGAAATGAATTACATACTTCAATAGGTTGTGTGTCAAAGACAAAAAAATCTACAGGATAAATGAATTTATCAACTTGTACTAACACATCTTCAATTATTCCTCTAGGCACTTTTATAGATCTATCGGCAAGTAAAAGAGTTATAGAAGTTGGTTTTAACTCACCTAGATTGAGACTTTAAAAACTGAATATGGAAGTAAATTCACACTAGCACCGAGATCAAGTAAAGCTCTTTCAATTTTATGCTCTCCAATAAAGCAAGAAATTGTAGGACAACCAGGGTCTTTATATTTCAAAGCATTATTGTTCTGAAGAATAGCACTTACTTGTTCGGCTAGAAAGGCTTTCTTTTTCACATTCAGTTTCCTCTTCACAGTGCATAGATCTTTCAAAAATTTAGCATAGGAAGGAACCTGTTTAATAGCATCCAACAAAGGTATATTGATCCTTACCTGTTTGAAAATTTCAAAAATTTCAGAGTTGTGATTGACTTTCCTTTGTTTGGTCATGGCTTGAGGAAATGGAAGTGCTGGCGGTGAATCAGTCGTTTCTTTGCAATTTTCAGATTCATCCCCTTCCTTACCCTCAGAGATTGATTCATCATCTTTCTCATAAGGTTCAAGAGAGGGTTTTTCAATAACCTTACCACTGCGCAGAGTAGTGACTGATTTGACTTGATCCATGTGTTGGCTTCCGGAACTACTTGCATTTGCATTGTATTGCCCTTTGGGATTTTGTTGTGTTTGAGATGGAAACTTACCTTTCTCTTGGAAACTGAGAGCAGATGTTAATTTAGCAAGAGTATCTTTAAAATCTATCATGTTTTGAGCAAGTTGAGTATTGATTGTCTCTTGCTTTTCAATGAATGCATACAAAGTTTCCTCAAAATTTCTTGTAGGAGGTGGAGCATAAGGAGGTGCATATCCATGAGAATTTTGGAAATTATGGTGTGCTTGAAACGGTGGTTGTGAAGTTTGTGCATTGTCACTCTTCCAACTAAAATTTTGGTGATTTCTCCAACCAGGATTGTATGTTTGGGAGTATGGGTTGTGGTTGGCCCTTTGAAAACTGTTTAAAGCATGGGCTTGTTCATGGAGACATTCTTTAAAAGAAGGCAAGGTTGGACAATCGTTGGTTGAGTGTTCATTTGTTTCACAGATTTGACACACAATGTTTTCAACAGATTTTAATTGACCACTCTTTTTCAATTCTAGTGCCTCGACTTTTCTAGCTAAAGATGCAAACTTGGCTTGAAGGTCATGATCTTCCCTAAGGTTGTACATACCTCCACTAGATGTATGAGGTTGAGTTTTACTCGGTGCCTCATATGTACCCGCGGTGTCCCAATTTTGAGCATTTTCAGCTAACAAGTCTAAGTACTCCATTGCTTCATCAGGGTCTTTATCTTCAAAAGTTCCATTGCACATCAATTCAACCATTTGCCTATCTTTAGGTGTTAACCCTTCATAGAAATGTGAAACCAATCTCCATGTTTCAAAACCATGATGAGGGCAAGTACTAAGCAAGTCTCGATACCTATCCCAACATTGGTAAAATGTTTCTCCTGGTTTTTGAGTGAAAGTGGTGATTTGTCTCTTGAAAGAGTTTGTTCTATGAGATGGAAAAAACTTCTTTAAAAACTGTTGTTGCATTTCATCCCAAGCACGAATGGATCCTGGTCTTAAATTTTGTAGCCATGTTTTAGCTTTATCTTTTAATGAAAAAGGAAAAAGCTTTAATCTAATGGTGTTCATGCTACAATTTAAATTATTATATGTGTTGCAGACCTCCTCAAATTCCCTTAAATGCAAGTATGGATTTTCCAATTCCAAACCATGAAAAGAAGGTAAAAGTTGAATAATACCTGGTTTAAAATTAAAATGAGATGCATCAGGAGGAAAAACTATGCATGATGGTGCACTTGTTCTTGTGGGATTCATGTGGTCTCTAAGTGTTCTAGCACGGTTATTCTCATTATTCTCATTATGAAGTGATTGATTATCTTCTTCGGCCATATTTTCTGAAAATGATGAGGATACCCTACAAAGTCTACCACTTGATGTACGTGACCACACTCTCATGCACGTGTAGGAATAAAATAAAAAGAAGAACAAGAAAGCAAAAGAAGGAGGAAGAAAACAAAATAAAAAGAAACAAAAGAAAAGAAACAAAGTTATATACAAGAAAAGTGAAAAGAGAAAATAAAATAAATACTATAATTTATACAAGAACTTACCTCCCCGGCAACGGCGCCAAAAACTTGACACGACTAAAAGATTGATGTCTTCTCCCAAGTGCAGGAGTGTCGAAGTAATAAATAACCCGGCAAGACCGGGGTCGAACCACAGGGAGGTTAATTGTACAAATTATAAACAACAATTATAAAACAACAATAACAACAACAACAATAGTAATAATAATAATAATAATAATAATAATAATAATAGTAGTAGTAGTAGTAGTAGTAGTAGTA
>NW_011500343.1:6403-8553 GCF_000495115.2 Populus euphratica
AATTTTTTACACAAGATAGCTGAGACAATTGCCTACAACTTTCATCATGTCAAGTGGCTCCAATTTTTACGTTATCAATGATATTTTGGGCAGACAAGAGAAGATAAGGATTGTCACCAATTCAAGAGTTGGCTACCCACTCATCAATTAGTCATCAAATCAATAGTTCTCAATTTTGGCCTATAAAAGGAGGCATTTGCCATGCATTTAGGCATCTTGGTGTCCAGATCAAGATCATGCTCTTGCTTTCTCTCTTTGTATTATTTGTAATGTTTATGCTTTGCTTTCATTAATATCAAGTTTATGCCTTTCATTTCCTTTCATTTACTTTGTTAACTCTTATCTTATTTATGTTCTTATTTTGTTTATCTATTTTTCTTTCTTTCATTATGTCTAGCTAAGTTTATTATGTCAAGGTGAAAAGGTTACACTAATGGTGTAAGAATAAGTATAGTGTAAACTCAATATCGACTTTAATGTTCGATACTAACATGTTTTGTATTTGTTATCTTGTTCACTCTTTAATACTTTGCTTGTTAAATGATTAATCTTGATTTATGTTGTATAACACTTGGTACAACAAATGCTTGGCACTTTCATAGTTCATACTTGACACGACTAAAAGATTGTTGTCTTCTCCCAAGTGTAGGAGTGTCGAAGTAATAAATAACCCGGCAAGACCGGGGTCGAACCACAGGGAGGTTAATTGATTAGTACTTAAAAGTGTATTTTTATCATGGTTTTATATCATCATTTTGCACTTGAAGTATCAATAACTCCTTAACTAAAGCATGTTTTATAATAATAATATAAGATACCTTTAATTTGTGGTAAATGTTCATTTTAAATGCAGGCCTATCACATAAATGAAAGGATTGATTGATGACTTTAAGAACTTAAATTGCAAGGGCAAAGAGATGACCAAAATTAGAAAAGAGATATCGGTGCAATCCAAACCGGAATACTGTTCGGTAATTGGGTCATATCTGGAGCTATAGATCTCAGAATTAGGTCCAATTTATATGGATGGAAAGGTAAGACATAGGCCTACAACTTTCATATGGAGCCCAAGATCTGAAAAGGCCATTTTCAAGTCCACATTATAGCAACAACAAAGAAGCCCGAATCTGTCCTCCAGCCCGAGCACTGTTTAGTATTTTGGCCATATCTGGAGTTCTAGAAATTTAAATGAGCTGAATGTTTTACATAAGAAAGCTGAGACAATTGCCTACAACTTTCATGTTTTCAAGTAGCTCCAATTTTGACGTTATCAATGATGTTTTGGGCAGAAAAGAGAAGATAAGGATTGTCACCAAGTCAAGAGTTGGCCACCCACTCATCAATTAGTCATCAAATCAATAGTTCTCAATTTTGGCCTATAAAAGGAGGCATTTGCCATGCATTTAGGCATCTTGGTTTCCAGATCAAGATCATGCTTTTGCTTTCTCTCTTTGTATTTTTTCTAATGTTTATGCTTTGCTTTCATTAATATCAAGTTTATGCCTTTCATTTCCTTTCCTTTACTTTGTTAACTCTTATGTTCTTATTTTGTTTATCTATTTTGCTTTCTTTCATTATGTCTAGCTAAGTTAATTATGTCAAGGTGAAAAGGTTACACTAATGGTGTAAGAATAAGTATAATGTAAACTTAATATGGACTTTAATGTTTGATACTAACATGTTTTATATTTGTTATCTTGTTCACTCTTTAATACTTTACTTGTTAAATGACTAATCTTGATTTATGTTGTATAACACTTGGTACAACAAATGCTTGGCACTTTCATAGCCCATAATGTATGGTATAACCGACACCTGAGCTATGAAAGGAACTTGATTTGTTGTTAACATAAGTTATAATCATGAATGCTTGACGAGATTTACAAGTATTAGCATTAATTGAATAAGATGACTAATGTAATCATGTTAACAATATATAATCTGATTGGAACCTCCTTTGTGTGTGGTTTCCAATTCAATAATAAGAGTTTATACTATACTTGTTTGATATACCATTAGTGGAACCTCTAACCTTGACATTTGTTATTATCATTGTTTAATCGTTACATTAATATTCCATCTCAAAGTTCTCATCTTCTTCTTCTTCTTCTCCTTCTTTTTCTTTATTATTATTATTATTATTATTATTA
>NW_011500343.1:8571-17169 GCF_000495115.2 Populus euphratica
TTAGAGGTTCCACTAATGGTATATCAAACAAGTATAGTATAAACTCTTATTATTGAATTGGAAACCACACACAAAGGAGGTTCCAATCAGATTATATATTGTTAACATGATTACATTAGTCATCTTATTCAATTAATGCTAATACTTGTAAATCTCGTCAAGCATTCATGATTATAACTTATGTTAACAATAAATCAAGTTCCTTTCATAGCTCAGGTGTCGGTTATACCATACATTATGGGCTATGAAAGTGCCAAGCATTTGTTGTACCAAGTGTTATACAACATAAATCAAGATTAGTCATTTAACAAGCAAAGTATTAAAGAGTGAACAAGATAACAAATATAAAACATGTTAGTATCAAACATTAAAGTCCATATTAAGTTTACATTATACTTATTCTTACACCATTAGTGTAACCTTTTCACCTTGACATAATTAACTTAGCTAGACATAATGAAAGAAAGCAAAATAGATAAACAAAATAAGAACATAAAAGTTAACTAAGTAAAGGAAAGGAAATGAAAGGCATAAACTTAATATTAATGAAAACAAAGCATAAAAAATACAAAGAGAGAAAGGAAGAGCATGATCTTGATCTGAACACCAAGATGCCTAAATGCATGGCAAATGCCTCCTTTTATAGGCCAAAATTGGGAACTATTGATTTGATGACTAATTGATAAGTGGGTGGCCAACTTTTGACTTGGTGACAATCTTTATCTTCTCTTGTCTGCCCAAAACGTCATTGATAACGTCAAAATTGGAGCCAGTTGCAAACATGAAAGTTGTAGGCAATTGTCTCAGCTTTCTTGTGTAAAAACTTCAGCTCATTTGGACTTCTAGAACTCCAGATATGGCCAAAATACCGAACAGTGCTCGGGCTGGAAGACAGATTCGGGCTTCTTTGTTGTTGCTACAATTTGGACTTGCAAATGGCCTTTTTAGATCTTGGGCTCCATATGAAAGTTGTAGGCCTATGTCTTACCTTTCCATCCATATAAAGTAGACCTAATTCTGAGATCTATAGCTCCAGATATGACCCAATTACCGAACAGTATTCCGGTTTGGATTGCACCGATATCTCTTTTCTAATTTTGGTCATCTCTTTGCCCTTGCAATTTAAGTTCTTAAAGTCATCAATCAATCCTTTCATTTATGTGATAGGCCTGCATTTAAAATGAACATTTACCATAAATTACAGGGATCTTATATTATTAGATATATTATTATAAAACATGCTTTAGTTAAGGAGTTATTGATACTTCAAGTGCAAAATGATGATATAAAACCTTGATAAAAATGCACTTTTAAGTACTAATCATTGACTAAACCTTAAACAACCTTAAATTATCTAATTGAATCCTTCAGACTACTTCAAAAACTTTTAAATTTATTATTTTCTTTGCATCAATGTTTTTTTTAAATCAACATTATAGACCTTGGTCACATCAAGTTACCTCGTCGAGCATGGATAATGTTTTATAAATACCTTATGGTGTATGGAGTTCCAAATGCATTAAAAGAAGTGAAACAATAATGCAGAGCAACCTCATGGTAAGTGGAGATTAATGAATTTTATTAGTGGAGAGGTTGGTGCTAGTAATTTATTTGTGGTGCTCACTACACCGTTTATACAGAGTTTGGTTATGTCATGTAATTAGTTTGTGGTACTTGTTATGTCATTTATAAATAGGGTGGTGGTTTTACTCTTTATCGATAATTTATGTGCACGGAGGTACATAAATGTGCATATGATACCACTGTAACTTCTCATAAACTCAAAAAATATGTTAAGGTGTGAGGGGTATGGTATTGGATAATATAAAATGCTGAGTAGGTGTGAGTGAGGCTATTTAGGCTAGGTTTAAAAGGCTAGGAGGTCTAGATTTTATTTTTTATACATCATTAATTTTTCCCTAAGTTCTTTAAATAATCATGTTTGAAAGACTTGACTAGTAAAATTAAAGGATTAAGAAAATACTTACTATTTGTATAAGTGATGTTACCTTTTTGTGAATTTTATTGGCACTCATTGTTGTAGATTTTTTTAATTTTCATGAAAGAGAGATGAGATTTGGATGAGTTTGCTTTATTCTCTTATGATGTGAATCAGTGAACAATACCAAAGAATCCATTAAGGGTACGAATTAGGTCAATTGAATGGGTTGATTCTACATATTTAGGTTAATAAGTTGTAAATCTATCAAATTAGATCTTTGTATACATTTTAAGTCATATATGGATCTACATTTGGTCTTTTGCCGTAATTCGAGTTGGGATGAAACCTAGACATCTCAAACTTTTCATCCATGTATGATAAGACCAATAATTCATTAAAAAAGAGAGAGAATGATGTGTTTAAAGATAGAACATAAGTTGTTGTACAAGATTTGCTATTTATTTTATTATGATTTGTGGACTTCTTATTTAGCAAGGATTCTCTTTTTACAAGGATAATATAGGTGGCAACAATTGAGATTCTTTTAGTAACAATTTTCATGTCATCAACTTATGTATCCTTCTATTTTGTAGATTTTCTCATTTGCAAGGTCTTTTTTATCATTCAAAGAGATTAAGAGGTGGTTTTTGGCTTATTTTAACTAATATACAATATTATATTAACAAGCATAATTTTTATTTGACAGTTAGTTTAGGCTAAATTTTTACTAGAAGATTTTAAAGACCTTGGTTTATATATGGTTAAAATCTCATAGTGATCAAACAACAAGAAGGTCTTGCACTAAAGTCCACAAGTTGTGTGAGATTTGTATTAACATCCTAGTTAATTTATGATTCTTTTTTCTATTTTATTTAGAACTCTTGTTAATTTTTTAACATTGTTTAATGATATTCTTATCTATTATAAATAGGGTTATTTAGATTATATTTAGGTTTTTTTATAAGATTTTAATTTTATAATAATATATTGTATGATGATGAGAGGATCTTTTAATTTGATTCTTTATTGAACTACTCTAACTTATCAAAGAACTAACCAAACTTCATAATATTTTTCATACTTCTCATTCTTGTCTTTTCATAGATGTTGGGTGGGGATTCAGTTTCTCTAGCTTTGTCACCTCAGTATAGGTTATTATTGTGTTAAGCTAAATCACAAGCTTGAATTTAGCTCTTTTATGAATGATCAATTTCACTGTGAGCTTCTCAATTTTTATATCCACAAGATTTGCAGTAGTTGATATCAGAGAAATACTCTAAAATTAGGTTATATCCTTTTATATTTTAGTTTCCATGTAATTTTCATTGTTGTAGTATTATATACTTGGTTAAGATAAGAGTTGTGATCTAGTTATTTATAATTCAAAAAACAAAAGGGAAGAAACATAAAAAAACTCATAAAAAGAAAAAAAAAAGTTTAGCCCCCAAAATCAGGGTTTTTCCATCAAATCTTGGATTCAGCAAGTCAAATCTAAAAATTCTTAAATCTTGAGATATTTTAGTGTCATATCTTAATTTTGGGATTTTATAGATATAATTTGTTAGGTTATTTTTGAAAATTACAAAAACAATTCATAATAAGTATCTTTGTGTCAAAACAAATTCTATTGTTGTTAATTTTGAGTTTGCTACATAGAAATCAATCAAAAAATAATGTTATTGCTAAGTTTGGGACATACAAAGTCTTATTTTATTAGCTTTTTTTATTGTTATAATTTTTTCATGTCTTTGTATTGTTTACATGAGTCCATAGTTAAAAATATAAATGAGAAGCCAAGGATTTTGATCATGAACATGGTGCTTGGTTTTGACAGCATAAAACTCGTAGACAATGAAGGTTCAACCACATTATTATTTTGATCATGGGAGAGTAAACAGGGAGGATGGTTTTTATGATGGTTTTGATAGAAATTTAAAGAGTATTAATATGAAGATTCAGGCTTTTTAGAGAAAAAACAATCCTAAAGCATATTTAGAATGAGAGAATAATATAAAGTTAATCTTTGACTATAACCATTACTTTAAGTAAAAGAAGGTAAAACTTATTATTATTGAGTTTCTAAATTATGTTATTATTTAGTGGGATCAAGTTGTTTAAGGTAGAAAAAGAATAGAGAGAGACTTATAGAGATTGGGGATGGATGCTAAATGACAAAGTTGTTGAATGGTTTGAATAGAGACATAGCTAATATGGTTGAATTACAACATTATATTGAGTTAAGATATATGATTCATATGACTCTCAAGGTAAAAAGATAGTTAAAAAGAATGGATAGAATACATCAATAAGGTAATTCAAGTTTTTTTTTTTTTTTTAGCTTGGAGGCATAATTATAGGACAGGGAGGGCTATCCTTTTAAAATCATGTACCATAAAAAGCAAAATCAAACCACCTAAAGCTATAAAATAGAATTTGAACACTATTTTCTAGGACAAAACCAAAACTCACTTAATTATAACCGTGATATTAAGTGTTTCAAGTATTTGAGTAATAGACATATAGCTTTTTTAGGAGGTAATTCAAGGTTTTTTCAGCTTAGAGGCCATATTATAGAATATAGGGGGTTGCCCCTTCAAAGTCGAATAATATAGGAAGCAAAGTTGAACCACCTAAAGCTATAAAGAATAATTTAGCACTATTGCCTTAGATAAAACTTAAACTCAAACTAATCATAATTGTGGAATTAAATGCTTTAGGTGGTTGGGTAATGGATATATAATTTTACAATATCTAAACAAAAAGATATGGTTATGAGATAACATGAGGAGATTGAATTCAAAAGTAAAAAGTTTGAGGAGGATGACATGCCACCACCACTTAAGAATTATAGTGAAGTTAAGTATCCAATTGATGAAAAGGCTTTGGTGATTAAGAGATCTCTTAATGTTCAGATTAAAGATGATAATGTCGAGTAACGAAGGGAGAACATATTTCATATTAAATGTCATATAAGTAACAAGGTATGTAATTTGATAGGAAAGTTAAGCATGATAGGTTTAAGAATGAATATTCTCTTAAAAAGGATGAGAATACTTTTAATCTTGTATCATTATTACCTAGACAGGTTTATGAAGATCAATTGAAGTTAAAAATAAAAAGGGAAAGTCGAAACTATAAAATAATTATGTAATTATGTGAGAAAGAGTGAAGATAATGGAAGCACTAAGAGAACAAATTCAACCAAGGTAAAGAAGAATTGATTTTTTGCAAAAAAAAAAAAAGAGAAAAGAAAAGGATTATGAGGATATAATGCCTATAAATGGTGTTCTTACTGTCAATTTGAGAATGAATCTTTTTTAGAAAAGGAGGGATGATGCAAATCAATAAGCATCCCCAAATCATATATTAGAGGTATCAATTGGGCCTATTACAAGTTCTAAAACTTAGAAGATCTAAGAGGAATTGATTGGGTTGATTTTGGAAATTTTAGCTAACAAGTTGTAGATCTGTCAAATTAAACCTTTTATGTACTGTTTGAGAAATATCAAGAGCTACAAGTGGAATTGTTTTATGATTTAACTTGGGTTAAAAATAGATATCTCTAGCTTTTCATCCATTTATCATAATGCTAGTAAGTCTGCTAAAAATTGTTATTCGGGTTTTGCTATTTTGTTTTTTTTTTATTATTTGTGAACTTCTTATTTAGCTAGGATTCCTTTTCTATATGGACCATATAGACAATACAAATTGGGTTATTTTTAGCTAGGGTTTCCTAGTTAGTAATTTGGGTTTTCTTTTTCTTTTTTAATGGATTTCCTTATTGGCATGGTGTCCTTATCATTCAAAGAGACTACAAGGCCAATTTTAGACTTATTTTTCAATTATATAGTATTACATTAACAAGCATAATGTTCAATTTAACCATTGGATTAAGCTAGAATTTTGCAAGAAGACTTTAAAGGTCTTGTTTTATATATGATTAGAATTTCATCATGATTGGACATTAGAAATGCATCACTTTAAGGTCCAAAAGTTATTATACAATATTTTTATTAGTTTCCGAGTTCATTTATGATTTTTTTTTCTATTTTATTTTCAGCATTGCTTTAACATCTTTTATCTATTATAAATATGATTATTTAGCTTGTATTTTTTTTTTTAAGCAAACCTTGATTTCAGAATAATCTAATGTGTGATTATGAGAAGATTATCTTAATTTGGTTCTTCATTGAATTACTCTAACTTATCAAAGCATTAATCAAGTTTTATGGTATCTTTTATAATTCTTATTCATATCTCTTCATATGTATTAGGTGGAGGTTTGATTTCTATTGTCTTGGTTCCTTGATATATGTTACTATTATGTCACACTCAATCGCATGCCTGAATTTAGCTTTCTTAAAAATAATAGATTTTGTTGTGAGTTTCTAGATCTTTATATTGACAGGGTTGACATCATTGTAGAGTAGAGAATATTATTATTTAGAGAATGGAGCATTCTTTGTGATTATGAAAGTATTGTTAAAGCATTGTGTAAGTTGATGTCATATAGATAGAGATTTTTGTTGGAGATAATGGAAATATAGAGATGTCACAGTGGAGATTATATTAGGTACATAGAGATCCATTTAGAATCATAAATAATTTATCTAGGATGTGAAGATTTTGGTAAAGACATGGAGATCTCACTATGTATATTTTATTGGATATCTTTCCATGTACATTTTATTGAAAACATGGAGATTTCAATGGAGATGTCAAGATCTCACCACTAGGTATTTTATTAGAGACATGGAGATTTCAATGAAGAGGTGGAGATGTGTTATATATCATTACTTTAGTTGAAAAATTGAAAAATTGAAAAGGATTTCCTATATAATAGGATAAATTTCAAAAATTATATAATATTGTGTAATGCATCATGATAATATTTTCCTATTTGTTTGGATTGCATTTCCTTTGTTATAAATTATTAGAGGTAACCTTTAATGATCAATCTTTTTATCTTCTTTTTATGCATGAAATTCCTTAATACCATTACCATGGTCATAGTGAAACTAACAAAACGTATTAAGATTCATTGCATTCATATCACACTAAATAAAAGATAATTATTACACAAATTCTTTTCCTTTAATGATAGTCAATACCTCAACACATGTGTTGGTCAAAAATGTGGTAATGAGCTTAAGGTATATCAAGCAATCATGAATAGATAGATCCTTTTATGCTCCTTTTAGATGTCTCCTAAGATATTAATAAAATTAGGGAGATTATGCACTTCGTAGTTGGAAACTAGGTTGTATTGTTCTAGTCCACTCATTTTCTCTACTCAAATATGATTTTGCATCACTTGCTTAATATTGAGAAGAGTTCAGTTAGGGAGAGTGTATATGATTAACACTTAAAAGTGCATTTTTATTAAGGTTTTATATCATCATTTTGCACTTGAAGTATTAATAATTCCTTAACTAAAGCATGTTTTATAATAATATGTCTAATAATATAAGATACCTTTAATTTATGGTAAATATTCATTTTAAATACAGACCTATCACATAAATAAAATGATTGATTAATGAGTTTAACTACTGAAATTGAGAAGACAAAGAGAGGGTTAAGCTTAGAAAAGAGATGCTGGTGCAGTTTAAACTGAAATACCATTCGGTTATTAGATCATACCTGGAGCTGTAAAACTTGTATTTAGGTTTGGTCTATATGGATGAAAAGGTAAGACATAAGCATAAAACTTTCATGAAGAGTCCAAGATTCAAAA
This sequence comes from Populus euphratica, assembly GCF_000495115.2. Taxonomy (NCBI): domain Eukaryota; kingdom Viridiplantae; phylum Streptophyta; class Magnoliopsida; order Malpighiales; family Salicaceae; genus Populus; species Populus euphratica. The sequence continues at coordinate 16,251 of NW_011500343.1, forward strand.
AGATTGTTTTCAAATTCAAATTGTAGCAACAACAGGGAAGTCAAAATCTATCTTGTAGCCTAGATACTGTTCAATGTTCAACCCATTTCTCGAGTTCTAAAAGTCCAAATACACTAATTCTTTTTTTGTTGGAAAGTGGAGGCAATTTCCGAAAACTTTTATGAGAACTATATGTCCAAATTATAATGTTAGTAATGATGTTTTTAGTAGACAAAAAGATAAGGATTGTTACCAAATCAAGAGGTCGCCACTCATTCAATAATTAGTTATCAAATCAATAATTCTAAATTTTAGCCTATAAAATGAGGTATTTGCCATGCATTTAGGCATCTTGATTTTTAGATCTAGATCATGTTCTTGCCCCTTTTCTTTATATTTTTGTAATGCTTAAGTTTTACTTTCATTAATCTTTTGTTTATGCCTTTCATTTTCTTTACTATACTTATATAATCATGTTATCCTCTTGTTTATTTATGCTTCTCTTCTTCATTATGTTTAGCTAAGTTTATTATGTAAAGGTGAAAAGGTTTTACTAATGGTGTTAGGATAAGTATAATATAAACTCAATATGTACTTCAATGTTTATATCCTAAACAACTTGTTATTAACATGTCTTATCATTTTTATCTTATTAATTCTTAAAACCTTGTTTGTTAAATGGTTAATCTAGATTTGTGTTGTGATTAGTACTTAAAAGTGCATTTTTATCATGGTTTTATATCATCATTTTGCACTTGAAGTATCAATAACTCCTTAACTAAATCATGTTTTATAATAATATATCTAATAATATAAGATACCTTTAATTTGTGGTAAATGTTCATTTTAAATGCAGGCCTATCACATAAATGAAAGGATTGATTGATGACTTTAAGAACTTAAATTGCAAGGGCAAAAAGATGACCAAAATTAGAAAAGA
>NW_011500343.1:18228-24787 GCF_000495115.2 Populus euphratica
TTGTTAACATAAGTTAGCATCATGAATTCTTGATAATATTTAAAAGTTTGGTATTACTTAAATAAGATAATTAATGTGATCATGTTAATAATTTATAATGAGCTATTAATAATAAATCATCCGATTAGGACCTTCTTTGTGTGTGATTTTCAATTGAGTAATAAAAAAATTTCCAGTTGAGTAATAAAAAGAGTTTATATTATACTTATTTGAAATACTATTAGTGGATCCTCTAACATTGATAATTGTTTTTATCATGGTTTAATCTTCATATTAATCTTGCATCTCAAAGTCCTTATAATCATCATCATCATCATTTATAATTTATATAGTTAACCTTCTTGTGGTTCTACCCTAGACTTATCAAATTATTTATTACTTCGATACTCTTACATTTAGGAGAAAACATCTATCTTTTGATCGTATCATTATTGATACAAAGATTGTGTTTTTATCTTTATCATTGGTTTGTAGTTCTTCATTTGCCATTGATAAAGAGGTTGTGGTCTTACTCAGCAAACATAATTTATATATAAGTAGGTGCGTAGGTGTATAAGCGATATCGCATTTACCTCTTAAAAACTTTTTAAAAAATATTAATGGGTGTGCAAGGCATGATAATGGACATTAGAGAGTGGTGAGCAAATGTAGATGAGGTTGTTTAGGCTAGACCCAAATAGTTAGGAACTAAAGAAAATCCTAAGGTTAAATGACTTTTTTTTTTCATACACCATCAACTATAAATATTTTGTTTTAGAGTAGTAGTTTTCATTCTCTATATAAAAAAATGATTGAAACATATAAAAAAATTAAAAAGAAAAGGAAAATCACTATACACATAGACTTAGATTACTATTCATTGTGATAATGTATTTACCATTTTTTCCTTCCTAATAAAATCGAATGCTTTCATTTTTATTTATTTATTATTATTATTATTATTATTATTATTTTATCAAATTAAAATTAGCTTCTTTAATTTTAACTCAAATCATAATTTTTTTAAAAAAAAATGCTTGCAGCATTTAAAAATTAATTTTTATAAAATAAATAAAATACATTCACGGCGGGACACAGCCTCCATCTAATGCAAACAAGGGAGGAAGCGACGAAAAAAGAAGAGAGAGAAGGCAGGTCCGGGAATATGTCATGATTAAGGCTCGACATTTGGAGCTTTGTGTGTGTGTGGGGCACCTGGATGAGAAACAAGTTGACAAACAAGAAAAGTTAAGGCAAATAATTGGGCGGATTATATAGAAAAAAGTAATCTCTATTTATTTTGTTGATTTAGAAGGGAATGATGCAATGTTTTTTCTGTCTCATGTGTACCGTTCATGATTAATAGCGTATATGACAGAAAAATCAACCATCACTCAACATTTCAATATTATTATTTTTCGCACAAATCAATGGTTTTGCTTTCTCTATGAAAGCACTGCGTAACAGTAACAAATATCATTTTCTCCTCCACTTAATCATCGGCTCCATAACCAATGATGAGAACCATGAGACACCCCGTCACCAGGTCAAAAACCCAAGTCCATCATTGGACATGCAAAGCCGAAGCTATACAAAGGTAGGTTAGGGACTCCACATGAAAACTTCCGGATAAATTCTTTTTAAAATTAAAAATTTTAATCTCAAAATAAAATAGGATAAATTAAAATTTACAAAAAATAAATAAATAAAATTTATGTTAATAATAAAATTAAAAAGAAATAAAAAGTGATGTGATATTTGATAAAAAGAGAGAAAAATCAAATTAAAATCATGAGGATAAATTGAAATTATACGTAAATGAAAGGTTAAAATGTAAATAACAAAAAAAAAAATTATATAAACACCCTCATTTTCTCTCTTATAAGGGCAGCTGAGGAGAAAAACTTGATTTTTTTTTTATAAATTATCAAAAAAAACAATCAAAAAGTCAAGAGAGTAAAGAAACATCAAGAAAATTACTCATGATCACACCAATAAATACTAAATAAGAGAGAGAAGTGATAGAAATCAAGACGGATTAAAGGCACAATCATGGCAATGAAGGGGAAATAAGGGAGAATTTTAAATTTTTAACTATTAAGATTTAAAGACTAGATAATTATCTAGTAAGGAATTGTAAACCTAATCAAGAAAGTTTATAAAAAATGGATAACAATTGAAGTTGAATTTATGAAATTTATATTAGGTTTTATAGTAGAAATTGAAGAGAAATGTAAATTGATTATGAATTGAACAAATTGAGTTAGAATGAGTTATGTTGGGTACTAAATTAGAAAGAAATAATGAAGAAAAAAAATAGTTTCCCTTAAGGCTTAATGACCGGCCAATATAGGATTAAATTGCATGTAATTGAATTTTGTTTAATTAAGTGAAATTATGATAAATTAGTGTGTAATATTATGAGAAAAATGATTTTAAAAGAGTTTAGTTACCTTATAAAATGTAAAATGTGATCGAAATGTTATATTATTGAGAATTAAGAATTGAAAAAGGTTAATGTTTTTAGTGGTGAAGATTATTGTGTAGTGCTTGATTTCTCATATAAAGAAAAGTTTTGATTAAAAATTTATTACAAGTTGGATTGAAGATTATTGAAAAAGTTTTGATTTCTCATATTGAAAAAGTTGGATTGAAGATTATTAAAAGGTCAAGATTAGTGATATTATAACTTATATTGAAGGGGAATGCTTGTTCAAATAATGAGAACATGATTAGAGTGTTTAATTATTTGTAAAGTCTATAGATAAAAGCTGGATAGTTTCGTCACTTAATAACACGACTAAAAGTTGATGTCTTCTCCTAAGTATAGGAGTGTCGAAGTAATAAATAACCCAACAAGACTAGAATCTAACCACAAGGAGGTTAACTATATAACAACAACAATAACAACAAAAAGTTAAAGAGGACTTTAAGATGTAAGATTAATGTGAGGATTAAAAGTTGATGTCTTCTCCTAAGTATAGGAGTGTCGAAGTAATAAATAACCCAACAAGACTAGGATCTAACCACAAGGAGGTTAACTATATAACAACAACAATAACAACAAAAAGTTAAAGAGGACTTTAAGATGTAAGATTAATGTGAGGATTAAATAGTGATAAAACATAAATAGTGATAAAACATAATTGTTAAGGGTAGAAGATACACTAATGATTTTTCAAATAAGTATAGTATAAACTCTTTTTATTACTTAACTAAAAACCATATACAAAAGAGGTTCCAATTAAATTATAAATTATTAACATGATTACATTATTTATCTTATTCAAATAATGCTAATACTTATAAATACATAAGTGTCGGTTATATCATACAGTTAGGTTATGAAAGAGTCAAATATTTTTTTATAACAAGGGTTATATAACATAAATATAGATTAACCATTTAAGAAGCAAAGTTTTAAAAGTGAATAAGATAACAAATACAAAATATGTTAGTATCAAACACTAAAGTCCATGTTAAGTCTATACTATATTTATTCTTACACCATTAGTGTAACTTTTTCACCTTGACATAATAAACTTAACTAAACATATGAAAGAGAGAAACATAAATAAAAAAGATCAAAATATAAACAAGATAAGATAACTAAGTAAAAGAATGGAAATGAGAAGCACAAATAAGAGATTAATATAAGCAAAACTTGAGCATTACAATAAAGAGTGAGTAAGAACATTATCTTGATCTAAAAACCAAGATGCCTAAATGGATGACAAATACCTCCTTTTATTGCCCAAATTTGAAAACTATTGATTTGTTGACTAATTGTTGAGTACATGACCATATATTTACCTGATGACAATCCTTATCTTCTTATCTGCACAAAACATCATTGTTAACATCATAATTTGAACAGACTTAAATTATAAAAGTTCTAGAAAATTATCTCAGCTTTTCAAAAAAAAAATAAAGGTCATTTAGACTTCTAGAGCTCGAAATATGGGCTGAACACTAAATAGTATCTAGGTTGCAGGACAGATTCAGACTTCTCCGTAGTTATTAAGATTTGGACTTCCAAATAGCAAAATTAAGTTTGCATTCCTCATGAATGTTTTAGGTCTATATCTTAACTTTCTAACCATATAAATCAAATTAAAATCCAAGACTACAACTCTAGATATGAACCAATGACTGAATAGTGTTTCAGTTTGGACTGAACCAAAATCTATTTTCTAAGCTTCACCTTCTCTTTGTCTTCAAAATCCAAGACTACAACTCTAGATATGAACCAATGACTGAATAGTGTTTCAGTTTGGACTGAACCAAAATCTATTTTCTAAGCTTCACCTTCTCTTTGTCTTCTCAATTTCAGTAGTTAAACTCGTCAATTAATCCTTTCATTTATATGATAGGCCTACATTTAAGATGAACATTTATCATAAATTAAAATTATCTTATATTTATTAGATATATTATCATAAAACATGCCTAGTTAAGGAGTTATTGATACTTCAAGTGCAAAATGATGATATAAAACCTTGATAAGAATACATTTTTAAGTACTAATCACACCCCCCCAACCAGCTTATTACTAGTCCCTAGTAATCAAAACATTAAAATAGAAAAAATATTTGCAAGTTCCATAAGCAAGACATTCATCATTCAACTTCCATTAATCTATCCAAGTGAATAAACTCTCATTAAATTTATATATTTCCTTTATACTTCTTAAACAAGATATAATAAACCTTTTTTTTATGTACTTAATGTATAAAAAGATAAATGATAGGGCTTTTATTAGAAGAAAACAATATTATGTTCTAATGTTTAAGATTAACTTTCTTAGGTTGAGATTATTATTATTATTATTTTATTATTTTTAATAGATATACAGATAACACAATGCATCTTTAACCCATGTAATGAACTTTCAGCTAATGACTCCCAAACTAGCTGGTCTTAGGGCATTAGGTGTTGAGACACCCCTACAAGCTTAGTAACTCGAGTTGCATGTACTAATACATAGATAATGCAATGTTTAATTCTTTAAGCTTTTCTCCTTAATCCATGTAACAAATATTGGGCTAATAGCTCCCAAGTCAGTTGACTTTAGGGTATTAGGTGCTAAAACACCCTTTTCAGGCTTAATTGCTTAGGTTAGGGAGGCTACGCAACCAAACTTATCTATATTTTTATTTATTTATTTACATTTATCATTTTTTTACAAATTATATATTATCCATTTCCCTTAGTTGTTACCTTTAACAAAAGAATATAATTAATGTAATAATCCAATGCGCAACCCACAATCATATGTTAAAGTGTGTGTGTGAAAATGAAGTTTTAAGATTACTTGTTATATAAATATATGCGTATAATTAAGTAATAATAATACGAGAGTTTGTAAACACACTTAAACAAAACAAAAAAGGCACAAGGTTTCACAAACGAAGGCTCAAATCCAATCTAAACTTTGTATGACTTTTCTTATTTGACCAATTTATGCGACTCATACAGGATCAATTACAGGGATGAAAGATTGTAGCTGATCAAGAATTATTCAACAATAGCAGCAGAGATTATGATTTGTCATGCCGAAGATGTTAGAAAATTTTGTTCTATAGCATGATCAAGAAAAGATAACAACTTATCATAAAAAACATTAACATTTAACATATTTATAAGTTTATGGTGAATGTGCAGTTGAGCCCATGAGGAAATATAAAAGATCTCTTCCAATGTGCCCAGACCACCTGGTAAGCCAATAAAGGCATTTGCGTTTTTAAACATTGTATTTATTCGATCAAACATTGTAGAGACCTGTAGTTCCTCTTCAATTATTTTTCCAATGAAGTCCCTATTTGTTAAAACTTTAGGGACGACCCCTATAACTTGACTACCTCTTAAAAATATAGTTATTGACACTCCCCCCTATTAACCTAAGGCTGCCTCCCCCATACACTAAATGAATCTTTCTTTCACCTAGTACCTTACTAAGATGATTTGCTCATTCTAAGAACTCTATTTCCTTTCCATGACTGTATCCACCAAAAATACAAATATTTTTTATGTGATGACTTAAGGAACCTGCAATTTCTACACACTTTTATATCTGTTAAATGCATAGGTTGAGTAGAAATAAAAGGAAGAAAAAGAAGATTTTATAGATGAGAAATTGAAAATGTAATCATACCACCTACATGTAGATCAACTGGAGTCTCACTCTCTCTTTATTTATTTATTTAAAAAAACACATGTATGTACAAATAGTTGTGATTGTAGCTTACATCTTCCCTTAGTTTTACATCAAAAACAACTTAAACGCCCTTTATGGGTTGGGGATAGGTTTCCCATCCAGTTTTCTTAAAAGCTGGCAAATAAAGTCTTTTTTAGTCAGATTTCCAAGACTATGTTGAGCATGTTCTTTATTGAAGATCTATTTTGTTGTTCATAGTGGAGATGATTAGTACTTGATAGTGCATTTTTATCAAGGTTTCATATCATCATTTTGCACTTGAAGTATCAATAACTCCTTAACTAAAGCATGTTTTATAATAATATATCTAATAATACTTAATACCTTTAATTTATGGTAAATGTTCATTTCAAATGCAGGCCT
>NW_011500343.1:30788-51073 GCF_000495115.2 Populus euphratica
TTTATAATTTATACAATTAACCTCTCTGTGGTTCGACCCTGGTCTTGCCGGGTTATTTATTACTTCGACACTCCTGCACTTAGGAGAAGATATCAATCTTTTAGTCGTGTCAGGAGACAACATTGGTGGCGTGAAGATGATCATCTCTATAATGGCCTTTATTGTTGCTACGATTAGTACAGCCTCTGCAGGGAAGAAAAGGTTGCTGCTGGAGGAGTAAACCTATTGTCGAAGTGAAGATCTCCTTTGCTACTGCTGGCTTACGTGCTCTGAGGAATTTACAATGGTTGGTGATGACTGCGCACCCCTGTTGTTGGTTGCTCCCAGTGTAGAGAAGGTAACACTACTACTATTGGTGATAGGAAGAGATATAGTAAGGGAGACAAATGGGATTAACTGCTGGTGCAGAAATAAGGTTGGTCACATTACTGGATTGTTGCTAAAAGGATATGCACGCCGTTACTAGGTTGCAGAGAAGGAAACCATGTTGTTACTGCTCTGACTATGATGATGAAACTCTACTGTTACAGTGACAGGGGGCAACCAACTTTGCTAGTGCTGCTGAGAGGAGTTGTTGGCATGAGCTTGGTTTGAGGCGGAAGATAGCAGGAAAGAGAAGGTGAAATACTAAGCTTCTTTTTTATAAGGATGAGGTGGTTGTGCACAATAACAATCTCCCATGTGATATGTTCTTTTTTAATGAGGAATTGCAGCTTCTTGGGGTTGCGATTAAAGAATGAAAAATGGGTCTGATGGGGAAGAGACTGATACCAGTGAAGAAGAGAGGGAAAAATATAAGGGGGGAAGTAGCGGCGACTAGTCCAAATATCAGCCATGCCCCCCGTTTTATGTTTCTATTGTAAATTCCTTTCTCTTTTTTGCTTTTTTTTTTCTTGTAATGTCTCCTTTTTTAGCCCTCCCCCCTTTTTACATACACTAAGATTTATATTTATAGTATATGAGTCTTATCACTTGCAAAAAAAAGAGTCTCAATCAAACTCATTTTATTTTTTAAAGTTCAAATTAGAATTGAATTCGAAAGTAGATAATTATCATTATCTTGAAGGTAAGGATTATCTTGAAGATAAAAATAGAATGATAAAAACACATTATAGTCTTTAGTTTCTGTGTAAATTGACATATCATATTTTTCATTGAAATAAATCTCTAATATTTTAATTTTAAATTTTAAACCTTGTAAAATTAAATTAAAAATCAATGGGCTAAAATTGAGTTACAACAGTGTTCATGTTACAATTTAAGTCATTATAGGTGTTACAAACTTTTTCAAATTCCTTTAAATGCAAGTATGAATTTTCTAAATTTAAAACATGAAAAGTAGGTAAAAGTTGAATAATACCTTGCTTAAAATTAAACTGAGATGCATCAAGAGGGAAAACTATATATGATGGTGTACTTGTTCTTGTTGGATTCATGTGGACTTTTAGTGTTTTAACTCGATTATTCTCAATATTTTCATTATGAGGCGCTTGATTATCCTCTTTGACCATGTTTTTTTAACATGATGAGGATTTTCTAGGAAGTTTACCACTTAATGTACATGACAAAACTCTCATGCACATGTAGGAAGAGAATAAAAGGAAGAATAAAACAAAACAAAAGAAACAAAAGTTAGATATAAGAAAAATAAAAAGAGAAAATAAAGAAAATATTATAATTTATTTAATAATTTACCTCCCTAGCAATGGCGCCAGGAACTTGACGTGACCAAAAGACTAATGTCTTCTTCCAAGTGTAGGAGTGTCGAAGTAATAAATAACCCGGCAAGACTAGGGTCGAACCACAGAGAGGTTAACTATATAATAATAATAATAATACGTTAAAGAGGACTTTCAGATGTAAGATTAATGTGAGGATTAAACAATGATAAAAAAAAATATAAAGGTTAGAGGATCCACTAATAATAGTAAAAATAAATGTACTATATACTCTTTTTATTACTCAATTGGAAACTGCACACAAAGGAGATTCTAATCAGATGATTTGTCATTAATAGCTCATTATAAATTGTTAACATGATCATATTAATTATTTTATTTAAGTAACACTTATTTATAAATATTATTAGGAATTTATTACCCTAACTTATGTTAACAACAAATCAAGTTCCTTTTATAACACAAATGTATGTTAAACCATACGGTTGGCTATGAAAATGCCAAGCATTTTTTGTACCAAGTGTTATACAACACAAATTTAGATTAACTATTTAACAAGCAAGGTATTAAGAATTAATAAGATAAAAATAATAAGACATGTTAATAGCAAGTTGTTTAGGATATAAGCATTGAAGTCCATCTTAAGTTTATATTATAGTTCCTAACACCATTAATAAAACATTTTCACCTTGACATAATAAACTTAGCTAAACATTACAAAAAAGAGAAGTATAAATAAACAAGATGAGAACATCATTATATAAGTATAGTAAATGAAATAAAAGATATAAACAAGATATTAATAAAATTATAACATGAAATAAAAATAAAACAATAAAACTATAAAGAGAGAAAGCAAGTAAGGAAATGATCTTGATCTGGAAACCAAGATGCCTAAATGTGTGGCAAATGCTTGCTTTTATAGGCTAAAATTTAAAACTATTGATTTGATGACTAATTGTTAAGTGGGTAACCATTTCTTTGACTTGGTAACAACCCTTATTTTCTTATTTAAACAAAACATCATTGCTAACATCTGAATTTAAATAGATCATCTTTATGGGAAATTATCTCAGCTTTCCAACAAAACAAAAATAAGCTCATTTGGAATTCTAGAACTCGAGATATGGGTTGAACACTGAACAATATTTAGACTGCAAGATAGATTTCAACTTCTTTTTTGTTGCTACCATTTGAACTTGAAAATGATACTTTTAAATTTTGAAATCTTATGAAAGTTTTAGGCCTATGTCTTAGCTTCCCAGCCATATAAATCAGACCTAAATTCAAGTTCTATGACTCTAGTTATGATTCAATAACTTAATAGTGTTTCAGTTTGGACTAAAGTAGCATCTCTTTTCTAAGATTAACCCTCTTTTTATCTTTTTAATTTCAGTAGTTAAACTCATCAATCAATCCTTTGATTGATATGTTAGGCCTACATTTAAGATTAACATTTACTATGAATTAAAAGTATCTTATATTATTAGACATGATATTATAAAACATGCTTTAGTTAAGGAGTTATTGATACTTCAAGTGCAAAATTATGACATAAAACTTTGATAAAAATACACTTTTAAATACCAATCACCTCTCTTTTAACTAGATATGCAATCTCTACATTACTATGATCCTCCAAAGATGGCATCTCATAAACATCAATTTTTTCACTTTTAGATTCAATTTCACTATGCTTCGTGATCATTGTTCTTTTATTTTGACACTAGAAAACAATATGTCCCCTCCTCAAATACTTAAACCATTTTATATCATGATTACATATAGGTTATGAATTGGTTTTACTGTTCCTATTAGTAGATGTTCAGCCTTGGACAGTTTAGCCTTAGCATACATAAAGGACTTTGGTTGGACAATACCCTCTCTCTTCAGATTCAGCCTCTAAGCTGATGAAGAAGATGTCAAACTGATTTGCGGTCTTATGCTATCCATTTTCTTGATTTGTCTCTCCACCTTTATTATTATTTATACCATATGTTATGACTCCATATAATGTTGTAACTCTATAACATTATTAATGTTTTTATTTGCCATATTAAAAAAATTAGCCATGATGACTTCTCTATCTTCAACAACATTAGCTCAAATCATTACAATCTTTATCTTCTTATCATATTCATCCACCATTTTAGAAACCTGAGTTAGACCTCATAGCTTTAGATATAGATCCTTATGATAGTAATTAGTAATAAAACACATCCTTATCAAAACCTTTATCTCCTTCCATGTCTTTATAGATTGCTCCTTATTTCTCCTCCTACCAATCACAATCTGATCCCACCAAATCAATGAGTAATCCATAAATTCAATGACCATCAATTTCAACTTTTTTTCTTTAAAATAACTATGACAATAAAAAAATTCAATCAACCTATTTCTCTTACTTCAAATAAGCCTTAAAGTTATTTTTACCTTTGAAATTAGGAATTTTTAGTTTCATAGAGTCCAAGTCTCCATCCATATCATTATGGTTCCCTATATTACAAAAGTTTCCCCTCTAGTTAAATTAGCCTTTTTATCAAAACCCAAAATCTCATTGGATTTTAGGCTAGTGAAAACCCCCTTTGTCCTAATGTCTCAACCTCAAAACCTTTATCCCTAGAGTCATCATCATCCACCTTAAAATCATAAAAATCATCCTTCATATGTCTTTCAGCTCTATTATCATGGTTCATTCTCCTTTTAATCCCTACTCCATATACATCATGATTAGTAGAATTAGAGCCATCTCCAAACTTTCACTCATGTCTAGCACATTTGCCAACATCTGTGTTATGCCTTTAATCTGAAGCTTGACATCACTCTTGAGAGGGGTTGGTGGATAGTTCTGATCTAACAAGTTTGTACCTAAAAAAATGGTTAGTTTTGATAAAATATCCTCGTGCCTCTCATATTTCACTAAAAAATTAGGCTTTTCACTTTAATATGCTTGTTACATTTTTTTTCCTCTTGTCTCACCTTTTTTTGGCTCTTGTGACATGAAATTAACACAAAATAGAACCACTTAGTAGCATAATCAAAATTAATAAATATGACTAAAAAAGTAAGGAAATTATGAAAACAAACAAAAACTAAACTGCGATTATAATCTCATGAGTAGTAAGCAATTTTGTATGACATATGGACGACTTAAAGACACAAACAAAAAGAAGTGAAATATATGAAATCAATTTAAATAGCACCAAAACATGCCAAATATGATGATAATTTACTAAAAGATACAAAATAAACATAAACAATAGAAGTTTTAAAAACTAATGCAAAATAGACTTCTAATGACAAGCTTAAACCCAAATCTGAAACCTAAAGCAAACGATGCTCAAATGATCCCAAAATTAATATATATAGTGCGATTAGGACCTCATTAAATAAAATATAAAGTTTGAGTTAATTCTAAGTTATTTTATAGACGCAAGAGTCACATGAAACAACACCTTTACTACTCAAATTTGGAACATAAAGGAAAGGATGTCTAAATAACTCCATATTTAAGATATAGTGTGAATATCAAGTTTGAGCTAATTCCAATTTCATTTAATCTAAATTACCTTTGTTTAGTTTTTTGCAACAAAATTTAAAACTGATCTTTTCAACAACTTTTCTTTCTTTTTTTATTTTTACTTTTATGCTATTGATATGTTGAGACATTAACAAATCAAAATAATATGTTTTTTTATTAAGAAAATACCGCTACTAAATTAAAGAGAATAAGATTGGAAAAAAAATCCCGCTACTAAATTAAAGAGAATAAGATTGGAACAAGTAGTTTGACGTGGAACAAGACAAAAAACAAAATTAACAAAAGGATATAACCTGTTAATGTAGTCAAGCTTTGATATTAAATGATATGAACCCCATGATCACATGGTCTTGTAACCCATATGAAAACAATACAACTCTTGGAAAACCAAGAAATTATATTTGAAAATGTAACACAAAGATTACCTTGACCTACACACCAATACTATTAGAATTTGAAACCCCCACCTAGTGAATTGCAATTCGTGAATGAGAGGTATAGGATAACGCCACGAAGATAATTATTCTTTGATATGTCAATTCAATTTATTAGAAAACCAAAGTAAGATAATACTCTCAAACACACATATATCCTATTTATTAAAGTCTGAAACCCTTACGCTCCCTTTTATTAAAGTCTGAAACCCTTACTCTCCCTTTTAAAAGGGTATTTATAGTTCCAAAGACCTAAAACTTAATGGTCTAAACATAAGACTAGAAATATAGTAAATTAAGTTGTATAAAAATAAAAAAAAATAAAAACAAAACTCAATGCAGACACACAACCAAAGTGTGTGAAAACAAAAGTTGTTAGCTATAGGTTTAGCTCTATAAAAACTTCATAACTCAAGAAAATCTAGTTTTTGCTGTGTCCTTTTTTTATTCTAACTTTTATTTAAGTTCTATTAACATCTTCTTTCTTGATCACATTAATTAAAGTATATTCATCCTTTTTTGATGTCTGAACACTTGTCAGGGTCCAAATATCTTGAACTAGTCCAATCAATACCTCTCTAATCTTCTTAGCCCTTGACCTTGTAATTGGCCTAATTGGTAACTCTAGAAGATTATGTGGTAATGATTGTTGAATCTCACCATTATTTGTGTTACTAGGTTATTTGTGAAGTTATTTGATGAATTGGGAATATATTAATGAGAAGTTGAGGTTTTCTTACAGGATCAATGCTTAGACTAAATGTTAGGTAGGGCCTTATATACAAGAAACTCTACCAAAAATTTTATTGAGTTAGGCAGAATTACCCACTTAACAAAGTAATTAATTTGTATTATGAAAAAAAATCTAAAAAAATGGATATGGACACTTTTTTAAGAAATACAACTACTAAAAGGATGATTCAATATGTAGAGGTATATATTTTAAGATTAATTGAAGATCATCGATAATTCATCCTAATAGGTGTGCTATAATTCTTAGAAGATAGCCACCCTAATTGAGGGTTAAAAGAAATAGAAATCATTATCATAAGAGTTAAAACCGGAAAGACTTTAATTTCATACAAGTGACTTATTTATATGATGTAATTATTTGTAAATATATGTGGAGTTATAGACATGACACTAACAACTATTTTCATTTTTAGGGACAAGATTTATAATGTATTAACATCTGGTGGCCAATGGTTCTTAATTTATATGACTTATTAGGTTCCTAAATTTTAGCTCAAGTATAAATTATAATCTTAAATAAAATATGATTAAAAAAATTAAATTATTTAACTTATTATCAATTAAAAAAATTATTGACCTATTTTTTAAGATCAAGAGCACCATTGAGCAATGTGTCATAATACTCTAAATATTATAAAAGTCAAATATAGTTTGACTTAACCTTTCAATGACTAGTTTGATAGTGTAATTATTATAGTTTCATCACTAATGTTTTTTTTTTAGTATGAAATATATCTATTATGTCAAATCATGTATCTTTTTAACACCATAGTTATTTATTCTTTGAATAAGATTTAAAATATTTTTTCAAATCTCATTCCATCTTGTATAAGAATTTCTTAATCAATATTATTTGAAAATATGTAATCAATTTCTTTAATTCATATAGGTGGTGAATCCTCTTTTGATCACTCAAATACATTCATATAGATTATGTTATATTAAATATATATTTATTTGTTACCTTTGATTATGACAACATGAAGCTGGTATTGAAATATAACATTTCCTACAAAAATTAACATATTGATCTCAAATTTAAGAATTACTTACACATTGTCATGTAAGTCTTTTCATATACACAAGTGATCTCTTCATATGAAGTCCTTGAGTTGGTCAATTTAATATACATGTTATTTGACAAGAATCTATAATATAGTCCTAGGTATAACTCAAACCTCGACTTATGAGAATAATTGCTTCCTTTCATTTAACAAAGAACATAATATATATTAATATCAATAACTCTAATTAATATTCAAACTTAATAGAGCATTAATTAATAATATTTTGGAACAATACTATGAAGAAATATGAATCATTATAATTATAAGCACTTTATAATTTTATTTGTAAAGAATTTTTATCCAAATAATATTATCTTTATTTTAAAACTTATTAATCAAATGTGAAAGAATATTAAAGATAAACATTTATATATTAATAATAAATATATTTTGCATGAACTAAGTCAATATTATATGTAATCAATAATTGATTACAAGACATATTCATTAACACCACCTCCATAACTATTCCTGTAAGAATCATATGTTATAGCATTCATTTTAAGGAATGACTGAAGTATTTGGTTAAGATTGATAAGTTTTTATTTTATTTTATCTAAAGTCATTATTATGTTGAAAAATATGAATACATTATATCAGTTAAGAATATTTCATAAAACCATGCTCATAATATTATTGTTACAAGAGCACAAGAGCATATAGTATGAAAAGTATAGTAAGTTTTCTTCAACATCTCTTTCCAACAATATTTTATTTATGTGATTTTAATTGAGAAGAATTCTAAATATTATGGAGTTAAACTCACTTATAGTTTTAAAATCATTTAATCATAGGTGAATCTATTCATAACAAGTTTTTGGAGGAATGAATTATTATCTCATGGTAGTCATAACTTTCTTTTAGATTTTACAAAAGGACATGGATTTATTTTTATTATAAAGTATTTTTAATCCTTTATAAAGATGGTAACGAGGGAATATCATTGTTTTCCTGAAAGGGGGCTTCATTTTCTTCTTTAATAATATGCATATATTAATTCATACATTCTCATCTATCCCCATACATGTTTATTATTAACATGATAAGTCAAAAAGGAAAAATTATTATAAGACATAATACCAAATACATCTAAATTGTATAAATATTTTGTATAAATAATTTGTTTTTGAGAAATTAAGATAATACAATATATATTTGTCTTCTTAAAGTGACAAAATAAGTCATATAAAATTTGCTTCTCTAAGAGACTAAAACAGCGTAAGATTTTATCTTTTTCAAGAAGAAAAAAAAACTCATAAGAATTTGTAATCTTTAGATGACTAACTTCATAACTTGTTCTAAGGTATTTTTTAAATTTTGTTACCTCTTCAAAAGGTTAGTTATCTTCCAAAGTTATGTTGTCATATATGCTTTATGCTTTAATCTTATGAATAATAGTAAAATTTGGATTTATAGTTCATGAAATTTCATATTTTGATATGATTGATTGTTTTAATATTGTGATATGAAATCAAAATGAATATGATCTAAAATTTAAATGAAGAACTATAAAGCAAATAAAAAAAACAATTTTTTTTATGGCAGAACATTGAGATGACCTCTAAAAGGTCAAAAAATACATGAATAATAAATCTTTAAATGAATCAATTTATGGGACATAAATAAATAAAATAAAAGATGATGAGGATCGAATTAATAATATATTAAATCATTTACTCATGCTATATTATGGGTTTGATCAATTTTTTTTAATATAAAAAAGATCTAAGCATTGCTAATTTATTTTTTAGTATAAAAGAATTTAAATCATATGAGAGATGGCCTAATATAATCTAATAACCTTAGTTAATCCAAAAATAATCTGAATGATGAATAAAAATATAGTTTGACTAAAAACAGTTCAAAATAACATTTTTTTTCAAAAGCAAGACGACAATGTATTATATTAACTTGTGCCAACCCAAGTTAACCTATAAAATTCATGAACCGAATGATAAGATTGTGATAATTACATAGAAAATGAATCAAAATAAATTATAAAACTTAATTCTTAATCAACTCAATATTGAAGGATGAAATTAAAAACAAAAATTCGAGTCAATATATGTTAATCTACTCAACTTATAACCTAAGTAATGAGAGTGCGACAACCCCATAAAAAAAATTAAAATAAATTATAAAGCTTAATTTTAAAATAACTTGATGTTGAAGAATAAAATTAAAAAAAAAAACATCAATAAAAAAACACAAAAAACAACTAATGTAAACTCAAGTTAACTCATCAAGCCTATGATTTGGATTATAAAACCATGAAAACACTATTGAAAGTAAATCAAAATAAATTATAAAACTTAATTTCTAATCAATCTAATGTTAAAGAATGAAAAAAAATAAAAAAGATAAAAAAAAATCCAAGTAAACTCGAGTTGACTTGTTAAGCATGCGATCTAAGTCATGAGACCGGGATAACCTCAAAGAAAATAAATATAAATAAATTAGAGTATAATTCTTAATTAATACAATATTGAAAGATGAAAATAAAAAATAATTAAATAAAAAAATAAAAAAAAACTTAATTAACCAACCAAACTCATTATAAGACAAAAATAACTCTATAAAAAAATTAAAATAAATTATGAAATTTAATCCTCAATAATCTTAATATTTAAAAATAAAATTGAAAAAAATTAATTAAAAAAATCTCGGCATAATTCTAATGACCAATGATTTATAAAGAGATGAATTCATCTCCTCTTTTGTTCTTGTTAATTCATAACAAATGAGTGATGGTCTAATTGAATACAATATTTTTTGTTTCGGTTGTCTGGTTTGGCTATTAATTGGGTGTGGAACATTGAAAGTAAAATCAAATATTATATTTTTTAATTAGGGTTTAAAGAGGATAGGAGAGGAGAGAGAACCTCAATCTAATTTTTCAAGAAATTAAGAAGATTATAACTACTCTATTTTGAAAAATAAGATTAAAAAGTACCCTTCTATAAAATAAAAAAAAAATCCTCCAAATTCTTGTAATATACTCTAGAATTTCAAGAAATTATCCATTATTATTCGTGAGGTTTTTTCTCAATAAAACCATTAAACGCAAATTTGAATGGTAAATCTTCAAATTCTTGGTAAAACCCACGCAGGAAAGAAAAGGAAAGCAACAAGTTGGAAATGACAAGTACGGAGCAAGACTCATAAGGATTCAAGTCTAAACAAAAATATGATTATCATGATGGTTAGTAGGTCTAGTCAAGGTAACGAATCTATCCATGCTGGATTTCTACGGAAAATAAAATTTTTTGAATGTTGAAATTGTTAGAGTAGATGTCAGGTAACCAATTGATTATATGTGATATTAAATTTATATATATATATATATATATATATATATTTAATTTATTAATAATATTTATCTAATAATTGAGTAATTAATTTAATATTTAATTAATGAATATAAAGTAAAGATCTTTACAAGAAAAAATTATAAAATTATAATAATTATAAGATTTTTATTGTATTAAATTATTATTTATAAATGTTCATGATTAATGATCTATTAAGACTAAATATTAATTAGAATTGTTGATGTTGATATATATTGTGTTTCTTTTTTTATTAAAGAAAACAATTGTTCTCATAAGTTGACTTATAAAAGATATCTATAAAGTTATTAAATTTCTAATATTATCCCAAAATAATATAAGTGATATTATTTAGGGATAAATTAATATTTTATTATTTATAGGGTTTTAAAGTTTTTTTAAAAACAAAATGTTATACTTTTTATTTTTTGTGTAGTAAATAGTACAAAAACTACATTAGTTACAAAACATTTGAAAAACACAAAAGAAAAGAACTAGTACTCAAATGTATAAAAATTCCTATATCCTAAAAGAATTTAAGAGATATTTCACTAATGGTTCGTGTGGATTATTATAAGTGATCGGACACTTAGATAACATGTGGTTCGTGATAACCTAACCTAAAGTAATTATTAAAAAAAAAAACATATAATCCTAAGGTAATTGATGATAATGCATAATATTATATTTTTCTCCCTTAATGTTCAGTGTTTTATACTTATTTGATGTTTAAATATGCTAATTATTTTCATATTTTAATTTCATATGCAAATGAAGATGTTGGTAGCAAAACAAAATTAGTTGGACAATTGATTTAAAATGCCATGAACCCTAAGAAACATCTCTATAACTTTTATATTTTGAGTTCTGAGAGATACTAACCGCATCAAGATCGAAAATAAATATAAAGTCATTGCACTTATACTGCTAACATGTTAGAATATTCTTTAACATAATGTTTTTTATTTTTAGAAGCTTTCAAATTTGGTGCATTAATTTCAGCTATAAACATCACATTACTTATTATATTAGGATTCAATTTTATTATTTAATAATTTTATTATGTATTTATAAATGGTGGTTATTATTGGAGATAATGTTTAAAGTATTTTTAAGAGATTCTGGAGGCTTCTAAAGAGGAAAAAATCATGTAAAAATAGAAAATAGAGATTAGACCTCTCTCCTTTCTCTTCTTTCTTTCTCTTCTCTTCACTATTTTCTTTCCTCTTCTTCATGATTTTCATAATGATACCAAGTAACTAAATTTGATTTGGTCGAATAAAATGAAACTCTTAAAGTTAATAAAACTATGAGGTCTAATTTTTTTTCATTGTTCAATTTATGCTTTAAGTATTGAATGTTTTTTGATGTCTATTTTTAATTATTATCTCATTTAATTACTAGGAAGCTTGCATGTTTCATTGCAACTTACTACTAGATTAGATATTAGATCCATAATTGTTTGATTTGTCTAATCTAAGAAGAAACTAAGGTTTAATGATTTGTTGCATAAAAAATTATTAATTAGTATCATAACCCAATTTTGGATAGAATTGAAAGCCTAATTGTATTTCATTGTACCCAATATCAAAAGACAATAGAAATTCAAGGTCAAATAAACAACTATTTGATGAATTTGTATAAAAATTAAGTCTAAACACTTAATTAGATTTTATTAAGCCAATTTAATTTAATCATGGGCTCAATTAAGGATTTAATTGAGTTTAATAATTAATTTAGGTCAAATTAAAAAATTTAATTAGATGCAAGGACATAGTTATATTTTTAAGAGGTCAAATAAATTTTATCATGGAATTAATTAGTGAAATAAGTTTGGAAGCTTGATTTAAGATTGATTGAAAAGATTGAAATTTTAGATAACTAGATTTAATGTGTTTAAGCTCTATTATGTGAAATCAATGACACAAATACAAGAAAATCAAAGTTTCAAGAGGTTAATTAAAAGCCAAATTGAAGAAATTCAAGATCAATAATCTTTTAGCAAAAGGTGCACAAATTCAGGGGCTAAATTCAGTTGAAACAAGGGTGAAATTGAAAAAACTAGAAATTTAAAGGTTAATTGAGAATAAAATTAAAAATATCAAAGTACCATAAATAATGTTTTTACTATCATTGTAATGGAGTCATATTCATTTACTTTTTAATTATATTATTGCCTTTTTATATGTACATGAAAAATATTTTTAGAAATCAAAATTTTTTTTATTTGCTGCAAATTTCATTTTTTACGGATTCAAAATGACATTATATTTATTTCATATATCTTTTTACGAATGCATCTACCAACTTTTACTCCTATATTGTTTTTATTTTAATTTGATTTGATTTGAGTTTTATTTGGTTCACAATATCACTATTTTCATTTCATAAAATTGTGCTTTCTCTTCTTTTTTTTACATGCATGTGAGTGTAAAAAAAATTATTTTTAAAACATTAACTTTTTACTGGTGTATTTTTCTATTTTTTTTTTAATGGCTTCATAACAATATTATTATCATTTTGTAGAATTGTGATGTCCTATATATATATATATATATATGAAGTTTATTATTGAATTAAGTGTATTTTCTAACATTATCTAACCTTATGCTATGATAACATTAAAGTTATTTCAAACAATTAACGGAGGTTTTATTGCCCAAAACAATGCTCTCAAAGATAAAAATGACCATAACTTTCTTAATATTGTCCAGCAAAGACTCTTTTAATTTTTCATTTTCCTTAAGCTCTATCTCAAAAGATAAAAAGTCCATTGGTTGAGATAGTAAGACATCCAATGTTACCTAATAAAAAGAAAAAAAATTTATATTAAGACCAAAAATTAAAAAATTAAAAAATTATTGAAATTATAATTACTTAAAATATATTTTTATCAAAATTTTATATTATTAATTTGCACTTAAAGTGTCAATAACTCCTTAACTAAAACGTGTTTTATAATAACAAATTTGATACAATAAGATACCTTTAATTTATGATAAATATTCATTCTAAAGGCAGGCCTATCACATAATTTAAAGGATTAATTAATGAGTTGAAGTACTGAAATTGAAAGGATAAAGAGAGGGTGAAGTTTAGAAAAGAAATGCTGGTTTAGTCCAAATTGAAACACTGTTCAGTAATTGGATCATAACTAGAGCTATAAAATTTAGATTTATGACTGCTTTATATGGATGAAAAGTTAAGACATAGGCCTAAAACATTCATAGGAAGGCAAGACTTAATTCTGTTGTTTGGTGTTTGGAAGTCCACATCTTAGCAACAATGTAGAAGTTTGAATCTTTCCTGCAGCCCAGATATTCTTTAGTGTTCAGCCCATATCTCAAGTTTTGCAGAAGGCAATACTCAATTCTGCTGTTTGGAAATCAAAATCCCAACAACAATAAAGAAGTCTGAATTTGTTTTATAGCCTAGACATTGTTTAGTGTTCAAGCCATATCTTCAGTTCTAGAAGTCCAAATGCTTAGAAGTTTCATGATTCAAGTTTGTCCAAATGCTGATATTAACAATGATGTTTTATTCAGACATGAAGATAAGGATTATCATTAAGTCAAGATGTGGTCACCCAAATTTTCATAATTCAAGTTTGTCTAAATTTTGATGTTAACAATGATTTTTTGGCAGACAATGAGATAATGATTGTCACTAAGTCAAGAAATGGTCACCTATTCAATAATTAGTCATCAAATCAATAGTTTCTAATTTTGGCTTATAAAAAGAGATATTTGTCATACATTTAGCCATCTTGATTTTCAAATCGAGATCATGTTCTTACTTTTTCTCTTCATATTTTTGTAATGTTTAATTTATATTTTCATTAATCTCTTATTTATGCTTTTGATAAGAGATTATACTATACTTATTTAAAATACCATTAATGGATCCTCTAACATTGACATTTGTTATTATCATTATTTAATCCTCACATTGATTTTCTATCTCAAAGTTGTTATCAACTTCTTCTTTTTCTATTATTATTGTTGTTGTTGTTAGTTAAATTTATACAATTAACCTCCATGTGGTTCAACCCCGGTCTTGCAGGGTTATTTATTATTTCGACACTCCTGCACTTGAAAGAATACATCAATTTTTTGATCGTGTTATCAACCACTAAATCAATAAGAAGAAAATTAATCACTTATGTGAACCCTTTACCTTGATTAAGCTCAATACACTCATATTTTTTATTTACATAATATTATGTGATTAGTATTTAAAAGTATATATTTTTTTATGTTTTTATATCATTATTTTGTACTTGAAGTATCACTAACTCTTTAATTAAAACATGTTTTATAATAATAAATCTGATAATATAATATAACTTTAATTTATAATAAATATTTATTTTAAATGCATGTATATTTTATAATTTAATAAATTAACTGATATAGTTAATTATTGAAAGTAAAATAATAAACAACGTAATTATACCGTTTTCTTAAAATGCTAAAAGGAAAAATGAGCTGGAGAAGTTAGCTGTATGATTCGTCTCCATTATTAATTGATTTCTTCTATTCATCACCTAATAAATAAAACAGATACACTTCTCATATCTCAAGAGTTACCGTGCAACTTGCTTCGATGCAGTTAGTTTCCTTTTAATGGAATTGTAAGGTTGGTATATCGCATTCATAGCAGGTGTCTTTGGCATCAAAGCTTCATCACCGCCAAATCGAAATTAGACCCATCATGAAGAATTGGCAATCTGACCACAACCGTTAGATTTGAGATATAATCCTGCCCAGCTGCATCTTTCAGCACCACCAAAGAAGAACCCAAAAATCTTTTATCATAAAATATCCATACAACACATATGGTCCTTATTATAGCTCCCGTCCCTGCTTTCATTCATGGTTGTATAAAACGACAAGCCTACTCTATCTTCACACCATTAAGACACTAACCGATCCGACAAGAGTCCAAGGAATTAGCTAGTTTCAAGGAAAAGAGACTAGATGGGTGTTGTAGAAGAAGCTCATAACGCTAAGATCTTGGGTTCAGGACAGCAAGTGATAGTGTTGGCTCATGGATTTGGGACAGATCAGTCTGTCTGGAAGCACTTAGTTCCCCACCTTGTTGATGAGTACACAGTTATTCTGTATGATAACATGGGAGCTGGTACTACAAATCCAGATTACTTTGATTTCAATAGGTACTCTACCCTCGAAGGTTTTGCTTATGATTTACTTGCCATTTTAGAGGAGCTGCATGTTGAGTCTTGTATTTTTGTTGGTCACTCCGTTTCTGGCATGGTCGGCGTTATTGCCTCCGTTAGTCGCCCTGATCTCTTCTCTAAAATTGTCATGCTTTCAGCTTCTCCAAGGTACGTTACTCCATCGGCGCTTGTTTGCTAATTATTAGATCATCATGGTTGATTATGTATAAATTTCACTCTCTTTTTTTTTTTTTTTACTTCACAATGCAATAATTATGAAGTATGTTTGAATGTGTAATCGGTAAATTCAAGCAGTAGTTAAAAATTACACGTCATTGATCTAATAAAATTTAATTCAAGACGCGTACGTCTATTTTTTTATTTTGTTAAACGACTTCTTCTGAGTTGTGCTGTTGATTATATATAGTGTCCATTTTTTTACTTCTTCAATACATGTGGCTAACTTGCCAAAGGTCGCTCTCTTGTTTATTATTTTTCAATTAATGATGATTTTAATTTTAAAAGCAATAAGTTCATGTGGCCACTTCAGTTGAGGCAGTGGAAAGAGTTGTTTATGATGATTTTATACTATTTCCTCATGATTGGATTTGTGGGCTGCCCCCCGCCCACTTAGCCTCTAGGCAAATTAGGGATCTTTTGCTACCATCACTTATACTAGAGAACAAAATCAATAATGAATTTTGGCCTTTCAATTTTGTTTTTATCAGGTACTTGAATGATGTTGATTATTATGGAGGATTTGAGCAGGAAGATTTAGACCAATTATTTGAAGCAATGCAAAACAATTACAAAGCATGGTGTTCCGGTTTTGCCCCCCTAGCCGTGGGTGGAGACATGGATTCAGTAGCCGTGCAAGAATTCAGCCGCACGCTCTTCAATATGAGACCAGACATAGCCCTTAGCGTGGCACAGACCATCTTCCACAGTGACATGAGGGCAATCCTACATATGGTCACAGTCCCCTGTCACATCCTGCAGAGCATGAAGGACTTGGCTGTGCCTGTGGTTGCCTCTGAACATTTGCACCAAAATCTTGGTGGTGAGTCCATTGTTGAAGTCATGTCATCTGATGGTCACCTGCCTCAGTTGAGCTCTCCCGATATTGTGATCCCTGTGCTACTTAAGCACATTCGCTATAATATAGCTGCATAATTTGTACTGTGAAACTCTTGTTTCCCTGCAGATTGTGTTTGCTTCTTCTTCTTTTTTATGTTTTGATAGTTAATCCGGAAGTTAGTGAATGGTTGTGCCATGACTGTAACGTCCCTTGTGGTTTGGCTGTGTCAAGTTGTGATTACTCATCATGTAATAAGATTCAAGAGAACATGGATTTCGAAGAGGCCTGTTTTCAAACAAAGAAAGAGCGAAAGAAGTTCGGTTCTTGCTTGCAAACTACATAATAAACTCGCTTCACTACAGGTTAGACCCAATTTTTTTGCAATGTAAAAGAATAGATAGCGTGAACTAGTTATTAAAGAGTTTTGAAAAAATACCAATGTCCATGTAAAATACAGAAATTAACCCGTGGACATATAAAAATGGTATTGTGGTAATTTAATAATAATAAAAAAAAGTTGCCTCCCCTTGTTACTGTAGCTTCCGCCAGGCCTTAAAAGGGAAATGAAGCTCAAATCTTCTCATTTCCTTGCAAATTTATGATTTTGTTTTTCAAGTTAAGGGTTTAGAGAGTGTTGGAGAGTGATTTCGGCTAGGAAAGACAATCTAAGAATGCGATTCTAGAGAGAAAAACGAGTTAGGAGAGTTGGAGGGAAAGCTTTGTAATTGAAGAAGGAAGAAGAGTTGGAAGAAAGCTTGCAAAGGAATCTTTCAAATTGCTCCAAGCATAGTGGTAACGTGTTCTCATAACTTAATTCTTTTGTTTTGTATGTTGCCATAAAAAGGGAATGAAATCCCAAATTTCATCTCTAGGGTTCTTGAGTGAAAGTTATGAGAAATGATAAATTAATTGTAAAATGGCCATTTGACATGAAATAATTGTTTAGTAGAGTGAAAACATGAAACAATTGAAGGAAAACAAAATCATTGGAGAAAACAAAACCCTAGGGCCGGCCATGTGAATAAGTTTAGGAAATTGGTTAAATTGATTGAAGTCTTGTGAAATTGAATGTTTAGTTAGTGTATGGATTTGAGAAATGGTATTTGAAAGATATTTTTGGTTGGTTATGTTGGAAGGAATCTCAAATTTCCTCCCATTTGGTGTTTAAAATAAAATTAGAAAATTGGATAATTAGGGGTGAATTTCTTTAAGTGATGCAAAAATAAGTGTTAATTATAATTAAATGATGAAAAGAATAACTTAAAAATCAATGGAAAGTTAGACCAGTCATATACAAAATTTTAAGGGATAGCATAATTGATTTAAAAGTTGTGGGATTATATATTTATGTAATATGTTGGTAAAAATAATTGTGTTTTGAAATGGAGTTTTCACTACTAGAAAATCGATGAAAATCAATGGAATTACTGATGAAATTATTTGGTCGATAATTTTAACTAACAAATACAATTCCATCTCTAATTTTATTGGTCTATACCAAAAGATCTTTGTTGTCGGTAATAATTACTGACGACATAGATTTCGTTGGCCATTCGGATGGTATATACCAACGGAATGGGCAATGAAATCTATGCAATTTGAAAAAAAAAAGAAATAGTGTGATGATATAAAAAATTTTGTGAAGATTTTACCGATGAAATGACCAAGGGATTCAAACCAAGATCTTCGTACAATGATGTGGCCCATTTCATCGACAGGTATACTGACACGTGTCCATCGGTGATTTCATTAGTAAAAGTCAATATATACCCACTCTGCCAACTCTCTTCTCCTCTATTTCTCCTTTTTCTTTCCCATCCCAACTCTCCCCTCTCAAACTGCAACCAACCACCCATTCCAATTATCCCCTTCTTCTCAACACAAACACTCAAGTTTCTTATACTTTTGTACATGATCACAACAAATGTTCTTCGATTAATTTATTGTGGATTTTATTATTTTTTGTAAGTAAATTGATTAGTACTTAAAAAATGTATTTTTTTCAAGGTTTTATATCATCATTTTGCACTTGAAATATCAATAACCCCTTAACTACAACATGTTTTATAATAACAAGTCTGATAATATAAGATAGCTTTAATTTATGGTAAATGCTCGTTTTAAATGCAGACATATCTCACAATTCAAAGGATTGATAGATGTGATTAACTAATGAAAGTAAAAGGACAAAGAAAAGGCTAAGTTTAGAAAAGAGATGCTGATTCAATTCAAACTGGAACACTATTCAGTCATTAGGTCATATCTGGAGTTATAAATCTTGGATTTCAATTTGGTTTATATGGCTAGAAATCTAAGATATAGGCATAAAACATTCATGAGAGTTCAAGTCTCAATTCTGCTGTTTGGAAATCCAAATCTTAGCATCAAAAGAAAGTCTGAATTTGTCCTGCAGCCTAGATACTATTTAGTGTTTAGCCCATATCTCGAGTTATAAAAGTCCAAATGACCTTATTATTATTTTGTTGGAAAGCTAAGACAATTTTCCAGAATTTTTATGAAAACTATCCATTAAAATTCTGACATTGGCAATAATAGTTTCTACAGACAAGAAGATAAGGATGGTTACAAAGTCAAGAGGTGACCACCTACTCAATAATTAGTCATCAAATTAATACTTTCTAATTTTGGCTTATGAATAAAGGTATTTGCCATACATTTAGACATATCGGTTTTCAAATCAATATCATTTTCTTACTCTCTTTTTTTTATATATATTTTTTAATACTTAAGTTTTGCTTTCATTAATCTCTTGTTTATGCCTTTCATTTCCTTTGCTAAACTTATATAACCATGCTCTCCTCTTGTTTATTTATGTTTCTCTTCTTCATTATGTTTAGCTAAATTTATTATATCAAGGTGAAAAGGTTTCACTAAAAGTGTTAGGATAAATATAATATAAACTCAATATGAACTTCAATGATTATATCCTAAATAACTTGCTATTAACATGTCTTATCATTTTTATCTTATTAATTCTTAATACCTTGCTTGTTAAATGGTTAATCTAAATTTATGTTGTATATCACTTGGTAAAACAAATATTTGGCGCTTTCATAACCAACCATATGGTATAAATGACACGACTAAAAGATTGATGTCTTCTCCCAAGTGCAGGAGTGTCGAAGTAATAAATAACCCGGCAAGACCGGGCTCGAACCACAGAGAGGTTAATTATACAAATTATAAACAACAATTATAAAACAA
>NW_011500343.1:52067-58664 GCF_000495115.2 Populus euphratica
TTTAGTTAATGAGTTATTGATACTTCAAGTGCAAAATGATGATATAAAACCATGATAAAAATGCACTTTTAAGTACTAATCAATAAACTATATATGTGTAATGAAAAGAACTTGATTTTTTGTTAACATAAGTTAGCATTATGAATTCCTGACAATATTTAAAAATTTGGTGTTACTTAAATGAGATAATTAATGTTACACCCAGACATTGCGACAACCGATTAATTAAATATATCACTTAATTGGAAAAAAGAATAAATATCTGACATATTATCTTTTTAGGGAAAAAGGAGTTGCCACTTAGTATAATAGTCACTAAAAACCTTAACTGATCAGCAAAAGAAAAGATGTTATCACCCCCTAAGTGTCCTACCCAAGGCAAGCTGTATTGCTGGTTTTATCTAAAATTGCTAAGAATTTTTTTTTTCCTTTTTATCCTTCCTTTCATGTTCCTGACTATGGCATCAGTGAACAAATTCATACCAATTTTTTCAACTCCAATGTTGGTAAATATTGTATAAATCTAAAAAAGTACGATACTTCTAACTCTGGCATTAATGAATATTTTTGCTAAGAAAAGTGAATTTGCAAAAGAAATTTTCCATGCAATTTTTCTTGTTTATCCTTTATTTTTATTGACCATTTTTAGATTGAAATATAAAAACATTGCATGATAGATTTACATTTAACAATAATAGGCTATATATTGAGCATATAAACAAGAAAAAAAATACAAAATACAAAGAAAAAAATAAATCAAAGTGTGAGGGGCCACAAATAATTCATCAAAGATTCCTAAATATTTTTGAAATTTTCTAATATCGAAACCAAATAACAAACTAACATGGGTATAAAAATTATGGTCAAGGCATAAGGGTGTGTTTTGCTAAAAACACCCTTAACAAGCACACTTTGGGCTGGCTGGGCCTAAAACCCAGACCCGAGCCACTCATTTTTTTTAAAGGGCTGAGTCTAGCCTAGTCTACATGAGATGAGTTGGACTCAGCCAGCCCAGCCCAGCCCAGTCACTGGCTCAAACCAATGACTTGGCTAGGCAACAGGCACGCGTGATTTAAACCATGTGTGCACTATATAGGGCGATGGTAATTAAATTACCCTCTCCCTGTTTTCTTTCTTTCGTAATGAAATAAGCATAAACAAAGAGAAAAAGAAAGGCCTTACCTATTGATGACGAAGACAAGGGCGATAGTAACAATCGAGCACTCCGAGATAATTCTCTCTTTTTCCTCCTTTTGACTTCTCTTCTTTCTTTTTTGTTCGGTCTCCCCTCTCTCTGCTTGTGTTTGTTTTATTAATTAGGTCCTCTTTATTTTTTTCTCATCTATCTTTTCCCCTTCAACTCTGTATTTATAGGGGATATGCTGGTGTTTCACTAAGACTTGGATATCTTATCTTGATCGTTACCTTCCCGGGGCAGTGATATTCATGAGGAATAACTTATAAGTGGTTTCCTTTACGCGTCAATGGTTTGTTCTTACAACGATACAAACACAAACTGAGCAGCTAGTGGTAGAGGTTGTATGCATCGCAGTATGTCTAGTGGTGTTCTATACTATTGTTTGGTCACAGGGAGCTTCCTCTATTTTCAGAGGGAAGAAGATGAAGAATGTAAATGATAAACGATGTCGTTTCTAGAAGTGGCAATCTCTC
The DNA here is from genome assembly GCF_000495115.2 of Populus euphratica. Taxonomy (NCBI): domain Eukaryota; kingdom Viridiplantae; phylum Streptophyta; class Magnoliopsida; order Malpighiales; family Salicaceae; genus Populus; species Populus euphratica. Next base: position 53,739 of record NW_011500343.1, read on the forward strand.
AATTTGGTCCTTCGAGTTTCAACATTGTTTAGTTAGGCCTAGGACAAAATTTCAGCTCTTTTTCCAAATGGGTCCCTGGACCTTAATCACTTGTGATATTTCCCTTAATTAACTTCTAAATTTAATATTTATTCAATTATGCCCATGATTTCATTAATTATACTAATTCTAAGCCTAATTAAGTCCTCAACCTTATCTGTTCTTCAATTAAACTCCCGATATTATTAATTAAACCTAATCAAAGTTTAGTTGAAACCCCATACTAGTTAATTCTTTCAATTTCTTTCAAAATTAACTTCCAAAGTCATAAATCCAACATGATTAACCCCTCAAAGCTTCCTATTTGTGTTGTCTTAATCCAAACCTTAATTTTTGTTCATTTTATTTTTTTCTTCATTCATCTTCAATTTTCTTAATGTTGTCAAAAATTAAGTTATGACAATTAATATAATCATGTTAATAATTTATAATGAGCTATTAATGACAAATCAATCAATTGGAATCTTCTTTATGTATGGTTTCTAGTTGAATAATAAAAACAGTTTATATTATACTTATTTAAAATACCATTAGTGGATCCTCTAATATTTACAACTGTTTTTCTCATTGTTTAATCTTTTCATCATTATCACATCTCATATATCTCATTAACTCTTTGTTAAGTTATATAGTTAACCTCCATGTACTTAAACTCCGGTCTTGCAGGGTTATTTATTATTTCGACACTCCTACACTTAGAATAAGACATCAACTTTTGATTGTATTATAAATCTATCCTTTATTTTTAACATTTAAATGTCAATTTTATTGTTTTTTTAGTATATGCATTTTGTTAACGTATATACTTGTTTTATTGTTATTTGTCAAAGAAACTTGTAGTATGAATGTATAATTTTGTAGTTGTTATCATTTATTTTAGATTTTATTAAATTTTATTTGTTTGTAAATTGTTAAAATCTTGTTTGAATTACACCTAATTAGATGTGTTGTGATGAAATAAATAATAGCTTGTTTAACGGGCTCGTTTTAATTTTTATCAATTCTATTGGGAAGTTGTGATTTTTGTAAATATATATATATATATATATATATATTTGTATGGACATTGATAATTGATAATTGATAATAAATAGTTAACATAAGTAATTTTTTAATTTGTTGGATAATGTTAGGGCAAACCAATATTTTTATAAATTTATTTATATTACATAGTTAATTAATACATATTATCATCATAATCTTATAGAGGTTTTATAGAAGTTATAAATAATCATTTATGGATGTATCAAGACTTACCCTAAAGATTGTAAAGGATGAATTATTGTAATGGGGTTCAGGATTTTATTAATTTGACAACATCTGTTCTGAGAAATTTTACTAATGGCGATATTAGGTTCATGTATGAAGTGTAAAAATAAAAAGATTCTATATCAAGATATTGTAACAATTCATCTTCTAACCAAAGGGTTCATGAAGGATTACTTATGTTGGTATATATACAGAGAGTTATTTGTTTCTAATGAGAGCATGATAGAAAGGATAGTTGGATCAACTTCTAGTGCTAGCAACATGCATGAAGCTGAAAATAACAACAGTAATCCTTACAGAAATATAGTTATGGATGCAATTAAAATGAATGAAGGTAATATCAGTCAATATCTAATCATAGAAGAAGAATCTAATACATATGTAGCAATGTTTTTTGATCTATTGAAAGATTCTGACAAACCATTATAGGATGGTTGCATGAACTACGGTAAATTATTGATAGTAGTATAGGTGTTCACCATTAAGTCAGATCATGGTTTGAGTAAAGCTAGTATGACAAAATTATGAAATGGGTGAGAAGCATTTTACCTATAGGGAACAAACTGAAAGAAAACTTCTATGTTGCAAAGTCCATAATGGAACCCTTTGGTTTAGGATACTAAAAAATTAACATGTGCCCTAATTTCTACATGTTATACTACCTTAAAAATACTAAGCTAACCGAGTGTATGACATGTGGTCATTCCCGTTACAAAGCCAGAACTGGCAAGGAAAGGACTCTTGTAGTATATAAAAAACTTAGATACTTTCCAATCACACCTAGATTGTAGAGATTATTCATGTCACCAAGAACTGCTTAGCACATGACATGGAACCAATCATATAATATTGTTGGTGGAGTGATGGTGCATCCTTCTAATGGCAAAGCATGTAAACACTTTAACAGCATGCATCCTCACTTTTCAGCTGAATCAAGGAACGTGCATCTTGGAGTGTGTACAGACGAAATCAACCAATTTGGGTCATTTAACGCTCATTATTCTTGTTGGCTGGTCATACTGATGGTTTATAACTTACCATTGAGGATGTGTATGATGCTAGAGTTCATGTTTTTATCTATGATCATACTAGATTTGAGTAATCTGGGCCAGAATATAGATGTTTGTCTTCGACTATTGATTAATTAGTTGACGCAGTTATGGTCCTTTAGAGCTTTGACTTATGATATCTCAAGGAAACATAATTTTCTTTTGAGAGCATTTTTTTATGTGAACTATCGATGATTTATCAGCTTATGGAATGATTTCTGGTTGGAGCATGCATGAAAATCTAGCATAGACATACTGTATGGAAAACAACAAGGCATTCACGATTACAAATAGAGGTAAAGCTTCTTTTTTTTACTGTCATTGTCGTTTCTTGCTACCGAATCATAGGTACAAAAAGAACATAAAGGATTTGTTTGTTAGTAAAGTTAAAAAGGATGTTGCACCTCCGCGTCTTTCCAGTGAAGAATTGCATGATGTTGTAATAGGGTACGGTGACATTGTGTTTAGTCTAATCAGGTAAGTAGAAGTTTTCGGGTTTTAGTTTGATCCATAATTAGATAAAGCGAAATATCTTTTGGGAGCTTCTTTATTGAAAGACCAATCTTCTTTGTCATAACCTTGATATTGAAAAGAGCATGTTTGAGAACATTTTCAACACCGTCATGGATGTGAAGGGGAAGATAAAGGACAACATCTAGGTTAGATTGGATTAAGCATTATTCTATAACTGTAAAAATATAGAGTTAGTTTGTGATGTGTCACGGGTCGCAAAACCAAGAGCAAGATTCGTGTTAAAGAAAAACACACAACTACTAATCTATAAAAGGATTAAGAATCAACATTTTCTCGATGGACATACCTCGAACATATCAAGCCTGGTTAATAGGGAGGAATGCAGATTATATGGAATAAAGAGTCATGACTGTCATGTGTTTATACAAACACTTATTCCATTAGCTTTTTGTGATTTATTGCGAAAGAGAATATGGGATGCACTCATGGAGATCAGTCATTTCTCCATATATACTCTAGCAAGTTGAAAGTTGATCACATTGAAAGGCTTGAAACGAATATCATCGAGACAACATACAAACTTGAGATGATATTTTCTCCATTATTTTTTTACTCAATGGAGCATCTATACGTACAATTACCGTATAAAGTGAAAGTTGGAGGACTGATCCAGTATAGATGGATGTATCCATTTGAGAGGTTCGATATTACAGTGCAATGTAATTCATAATTAAAAGTTTTTTCATTGTTTTTTTAATTGATAAGTTTTGTTTAATTCTATATATGCAGATACTTGTTCAATCTTAAAAAAAGATTAAGAACAAGGCCCATGATGAAGATCTAATATATAAAGTATATATTGTTAAGGAGATCTCAACATTTATCTCGTACTATTTCAAACTTCATTTGAGAACGAGAATCAACCGTGTTCCACAGCATAATGATAGTGGTGAAATGCCTTTAAGTGGGAACTTGTCAATATTCTCCAATCCTGGACAACCCACATTTAAAAATATTATAAGGAGAATATATTTATCTAAAATATAGTTAAGATAAACACACAATTATATTCTATTTAACTATAATGAGCTGATACTTTTTATTAAGTAAGTAGATGCATTACTTAAACTTTGTCAAGAGTGTATTATTTATATATTGTAATATCACAAACTCATATAATTAGAAATAATCTTGCAGTTAATATCAATGATATTTATTGTACAATAAATCATAACTAACAAAATCCTAAATCTTTTAATTACAAAATGAACAATTTGTCACGTGGTTTAGAACACATATAAGCTCTATCACAAACTCAATATCTATTGCAAGGTAATTATAAGTCAATATTATAAAATGTTTGTTTATTAATTATTTTTGTATTTGATAATGTTTGTTTATTGATTATTATTGTATTTGATATACAATGTTTATCAAATGGGAGGTAGTGCTGTTATTTCGTTGTCTTTACTAAGCCCGGGCCTTAAAGGAAAAGTCAAGTGTTATAATGGGTATTTTATCAATGGATATGTGTTTCATACTAAAGAATACAAGCATGAAAGAAAGACATACAACAACGGTGTTTGTATTAAGGTATCGACTTTTAGTGAGTTTAAAGTTGACTACTAAGAGAAATTAGAAGAGGTCGTCGAATTGCAATATCATAGCGAGTAGAATATAATGTTTTTATTCAAATGCTATTAGTATGACACAAATTATAGAGGAATCAAAGTAGATCCTCACTATGATCTTGTCAAAATCAACTTAAAAGGTAGACTTCGCAATGTAAATAATGTCTTTATTTTCGTAAAATAATGCCAACAAGTTTATTACACATACACCCCTTCCTTTAGTGTCCAGCTTGTTCAGGATGAGAACGAAGACACAAGTGTGATAGGTGAAGTGACACGACTAAAAGATTGATGTCTTCTCCCAAGTGCAGGAGTGTCGAAGTAATAAATAACCCGGCAAGACCAGGGTCGAACCATAGGGAGGTTAATTGTACAAATTATAAAAAAAAATTATAAAACAACAATAACAACAACAACAATAGTAATAATAATAATAAAAATAATAATAATAATAATAATAATAA
>NW_011500343.1:60748-69758 GCF_000495115.2 Populus euphratica
AAATAAGTATAGTATAAACTCTTATTATTCAATTGGAAACCACACATAAAGGAGGTTCCAATCAGATTATAGATTGTTAACATGATTACATTAGTCATCTTATTCGATTAATGCTAATACTTGTAAATCTCGCCAAGCATTCATGATTATAACTTATGTTAACAACAAATCAAGTTCCTTTCATAGCTCATACTGTATGGTATAACCGACATGAAGTCTTCCAAGCTAGTGATTTGGTTGAATCATACTGTGTTGCTCTTTCGATTGACTAAAAAGAAAATTTGAATTTTTATAATTTCGATAATAGTCTTGTTGATGTTGACGCAGATGAGTTACATGTTGTTTTGACCTCTAATGGATTAGAGAATGTTGATGAAGAAGATGATAACCATATTGAAGAGTACGATGAAGCTGATAACAATTCAATTGAGAACGAAGACAAAAATTTTGACTAAATATGATTAGAAGACAAAAGTGTAAAGCTTTTTTGTTTACAATGTAATATTATGGATGATATTTTGAAATATGAAATATTTATTTTATAATTGTTTGTTATTATTATTGTGTTGTGTATGCAGTAAGTTTGCAATTTAAGCATTTATGTAGAGCGTAAATAAGCAATACGAACAAAACATGTAAAAGTGTGACACATATATCGACAAAACCTATCCAACGGTATTTCACAAAGAATTGCAGAATATTTATTGCATTTGCCATAATCACCGATGTCTATACCAACGATTTGTGGCTGTCAGTATTTTACTGAGAGTTACAAAAAAATTATAGCCCATGCCATAATTACCGATGCCATTTTTTACAGACTCACTGACGATAGGTACAAATGCCAATGCATGCGATTGTTAAAGTGCTAGGTTAATCGACACATTTACCGGCAGAATCACCCATGGAAGTTGCAAATCTAATGTGAGTGTGTTCTAACATCTATTTACCAACAGATATGCCGATGAACTTTGAAAATTTTGGAGGAATCTTTAAAGATTTCATGTGAAATTCAAAAAATACCTATAGACATTACCAACAGACATTAATGCCACTGCCTAAGAAAATATTATTCTAATGTTCGTCAGTAATGTTGCAATATAAAACCCAGCCCCCCCTCCATGGTTCATTTTTTCTCTGTTCCTCATTCATCTTCTCTTATCCTCTGCGTTTTTCATTTCATTTATATGGTTTTGATTGGAGCTTTCAGCATATTAAAAGGTATGATTCTCCTTTCTTTATCTTTGTATTTTTTTTTACTTATTTTATTTTAATTATGATTATTTTTATTGTGTTTTTTGTTGTGTATTGTTTGTAGATAAAATCTTGAAATCAACAAACTATCAAGGCAAACATTTTTCATTCCTAAAGTCTTTAGTTTTTTCTTTTTATTTGTTCAATTTGTTTTATAGTTTGTATTGCCATAATAATTGAAAATTTTGTTAAATTCAAATTGTTATTGTCGAATTTATCTTTAAAATGTTAATTGAATATAGAATTAAATTTAATTATTTATCTTAATTTTATTATATTGTTGCTTGTTATGTTTTTTTGAATTTATCTTAATATAGAATGTTGTTTGTATTGTAATAATTATTTGAAAATTTTGTTGAATTTCAATTGTTATTGTTGAATTTACCTTGTAAATGGTAATGGAAAATGAAAAATTAAATTAAATTATTTTATCTTAATTTTATTCTATTATTGCTTGTTATGTTTTTTATTATTTCCATTAATTTTAATTGTTATTAATGTATTTCTATAGATGCTAGTTGAAAATATATAGATGTTAGGTTGTATATAAGATTTTTTAATGAAGTCAATTGGTTTATGGTTCTTGTAAATATTTCCAGGTTTGAAAACTATAGGTAATCTCCAATATAGGGGAGGTGCTGCCAAATTTTTTTAAAATAATCAAAGTTAATTATGTAATTATTCGCATAAATTTGTTTTGATGCATAGAATGAAATTAACAGCACATTGTCAGCAAACAGTTGCAGCTAGTTCGTCTAGCAGGGAAGATGACTTATCCTTAGGTACTGATCACGAAGAGGCACCTGCGCCAACTTGTGATGCTGCCTCTACTAGCATAATTTAGCGCAAAGGTGGTGTGCCTTCACAACAAGGTTAATTCACTTGTAAGCACTAGGCACTATGAAGGATGAGCTTTCAATGTCAGTTTGTTTAGGTTTAGTTTATATATATATATATATATATAACATAATTTATGAAAAACTAAGTAATATTTTATTAATTTTATTTAATTTCAGGTTCACAAACATTAAGGCTGCTTAGATAATAACATCAACGTTCAAATCATTGATGGAGATTCTATTATTTTAATGGAATCAGGTTTCCAGACATCATGAATGAAGACCTAATATCGATGCATGGTTTTGATGATTTCAAGCATGTGTTAACTTTTAATTTCCAGTTTATTTGGAATCAGGTTTCCAGACATCATGAATGAAGACCTAATATCGATGCATGGTTTTGATGATTTCAAGCATGTGTTAACTTTTAATTTCCAGTTTATTTTTAATAATTTTAATTTTTTACAATACAAATATATTGCGTGATTTTTGGTATGACACATAAAAAAACAAAAATATATACAAGAGGTAATGGTTTAGAAGGCTGGAATGAGGTGGCAGTTTGACGGGAATTCATACCTCCATTCATCTCGGGGGATATATAGACGCAATATATTAAGCATGTGACATCTGAGTGGTTCGCATGATGCTCATAGTTCGGTGTCGACAATCGGAACCAGCAAATTCATGGTTCGATGACCACTTTCACAAGCAGCTCCATCCCGTTTAGTACACATACGAAGTGGATGATAATATTAATTTAAATGATATATATCATTAATTAATTTGTTATTGCTTATAAATATATTTAACTTGTAATCTTTTTTATCCTTATAGGCTACATCTCTTGGACGCGAACCGTGTCCAATGGAGCTGTTTGTAAAGATGCATGTGCAAAGTCAAGATTACCAAAAAGAGATGCAACAGTTCATGAACAACCATGCTCAATACTTCGTGGTATGTTTGTTCAATCATTTTATTTCGTAAGTTATTTTCTTGAATTGAATATGATGATTTTTTTTTTTGTAATTTTCAGGAAACCTATAATAGTTAGTTGAAGGAGAGATCCTTCAACCCATCCAGATTTTGATCTGGATTTGCGGATAGATGTAGGATTATTTGATAGACCTGATAAAAATTGGGTATAAAAGTTCTCCAACACTACGACTGAAAACTTGTGGGCAACCTGTATTGTCTCAACTGTTAAGAGCTCTCCATTAGTATCAAGCACCTAGTTTGAGGAGTTCATGGCCTTGAAACAATAATAGAAACGACTTTCGACGGATTATGATTAGCTCCATCAAATGGTCATGGACATTAAATCAAAGATTATGATTAGTTCATGTGTAGCTCTTTTTTTGTTATACGGTCTCGAGAACAACCTACCTCCTCCTCCTCCAACTCCGGTGTTATTTTAGTTTAATTTTGTATTTGAAACACATTAAATTTGTAATGAATATTTGGATGAATATTATTTATTAGTATTTTATATTTTTAATGTTTAATACAATTTTATTTGGTTAATTAGTTATTTGTTTTGCTATTAATCAATATAATTTGATTTTTTTTCACTCTTACCTTGTCTGTAAGACCATCGGTGTTTGGTTTTTTTCCTAATAGAAGTAGCGACAAAAATGGGAATTACCGATGATCAATATTCCAACAGACAGAATCCATCAGTGAAGTCGTTGGTAAAAATGTTACCCATAAATTATGTCTCTTACACCGACAGAATGAATTCATCAGTAAAATTGTTTAATAGTGTAGTGTTTGTTTTGATATGCAAATTGTTTAGATAAATGTGTGTTTGGAAAAATGTAGACCTAAAGTTTGGATACATTTGTATGTTAAATGTTGTTAAGTCAATGGGAAGGCTTTATAATTAGTAAATTAAGTGGTTTTATTGATTTGAATACATGTTGGTTGACACAACCAAAAGATTGATGTCTTTTTCCAAGTATAGGAGTGTCGAAGTAATAAATAATCTGGTAAGATCAGGGTCAAATCACAAGGAGGTTAATTGTATAAATTATAAATAATAGCAATACAATAACAATAAGAAGAATAGTAGTAGTAGTAGTAGTAGTAGTAGTAGTAATAGAAGAAGAAGAAGAAGAAGAAGAAGTTGATGAGAACTTTGAGATAGAAGATCAATGTAAGGATTAAATAATGATAACAACAAATGTCAAGCTTACAGGATCCACTAATGATATTTCAAACAAGTATAATATGAATTATTATTACTCAAATGGAAACCACACACAAAGGAGGTTCCAATCAAATTATAAATTATTAACATGAGTACATTAGTTATCTTATTCGAATAATGCTAATGCTTGTAAATGTTGTCAGGTATTCATGATTATAACTTATGTTAACAACAAATCAAGTTCTTTTCATAGCACAAGTGTTAGTTATATCATATGATTTGTGCTATGAAAGTATTAAGTATTTGTTGCACCAAGTGTTATACATCATAAATCTAGATTAGTCATTTAACAAGCAATGTATTAAAGAGTGAACAAAATAACAAATACAAAACATATAGTATTAAACATTAAAGTCCATGTTAAGTTTACACCATACTTATTCTTACACCATTAATGTAACCTTTTCACCTTGACATAATAAACTTAGTTAAACATAATGAAAGTGAGAAACATAAATAAATAAGATAAGAGCATAAATAAGATAAAAGTTAACTAAGTAAAGGAAATGAAATGAAAGGCATAAACAAGATATTAATAAAAGCAAAACTTAAGCATTACAAAAATACAAAGAGAGAAAGCAAGAGCATGATCTTGATCTGGAAACCAAGATGCCTAAATGCATGGCAAATATCTCCTTTTATTGGCCAAAATTGAAAACTATTGATTTGATGACTAATTGATGAGTGGGTGGTCAACTCTTGACTTGGTGACAATCCTTATCCTCTCTTGTCTAAATAAAACATCATTGATAATGTCAGAATTAGAACCAGACCTCTACGTGAAAGTTGTAGGAAATTTTCTTAGCTTTCCTGAAAAAAATTGAGGTCATTTGAACTTCTAAAACTTAAGATATAGGCTGAACAGTGAACAGTGTTTAGGTTGTAGGATAGATTTAGACTTCTTCATTATTGATACAATTTAGACTTGAAAACAGTCTTTTTAAAACAGACCTCCACATAAAAGTTGTAGGCTTATGTCTTACATTTTCATCCATATAAAGTAGACTTAAATCTGAGATCTATCGCTCCAAATATGACCCAATTACCAAACAGTATTCCGGTTTGGATTGCACCAGCATTTCTTTTCTAAGTTTGGCAATCTCTTTGTCTTTTCAATTTCAGTACTTAAACTCATCAATCAATCCTTTATTTATATGATAGACTTGCATTTAAGATGAAAATTTACAATAAATTAAAGGTATATTATATTATTAGATATGTTATTATAAAACATGCTTTAGTTAAAAAGTTATATTATTAGATATGTTATTATAAAACATGCTTTAATTAAGAAGTTATTGATATTTCAAGTGCAAAATGATGATATAAAACCTTGATAAAAATACAGTTTTAAGTATTAATCAGTGGTATAATGTGAGATATATTTGAAAAGGATATGAGTGAATGTTAGGAAATTATATATGTGTGTTGTTTTTTGAAGAGATAACATGCTTGGGTATGTATTAAGAATGCGTCAAAATACTAGATGATTGAGAGGCTTAAATGTCATAAATGAAACAATATTGGTAAATAGATTTTGGCAAATAGTATATACAATGAAAGATTTATGCATGCAATTTGAAAAAATATTGGCTTATTTGGTAATTAGTTGTTAGACCAAATTATAAATTATTAAAGGTTTAAGAGAGACTATATAAAATACTTGAGTTAATGAGGAATAACTCAAATAGAATTTGTGGTGGTTCTTTGTTAATATAGAAAATTCATGAATCAAAATGGTTATAAAATATGTATAAAGAAAAAGAATTGTGTGTTATTCATACATATGTTAATGCAGAATTGTTCTATATATTGATAATATGAGGTTAAAGAAAGTTTGCAACTTGACTAAAAGAGAAACTTGCCTTAAAGAACCAAAGTTATATATAATTGATCACCCACACCCTACGTGTTTATAACAAGACGTGAATAAGAAGTATAAATCACAACGAAGTTGATCAATCATTTGAAGAGTTTGCAAGTTCAATCAAGAATTTAATATAGGAATCACTCAAGCACACAAAGAGAAATAAACTTGAGAAATAGGCCTTAACACATTAAAATAAAATTCATTAATCTTAAAATAATATTAATAATTGGTTTATATAGTAGAAAGTTAACCTTAATTTGACTTAATGGACCTAAACTTGAGAAATAGGCCTTAACACATTAAAAGTCTAAAATAACAAAAATAATAAAATAAAAACTCACCTAAATAACCCTAGAAATTTGTAGGCTTTATGAAAAAAAACTAAAAGATAGATAAATAATAGCTTAATTAATTAAAATAATCACAAAGTCAAATTTTATAATTTGTTGGTAGAATTGAAGCCTAACTTCAAATAAATGATTCTCCCTTATTTGTATAAATTAGAAGTTTCACCATATGTCATTGGAGATTTGTAGATGTCTACTTTCCAATTCAACTATAATTGCATTAAAATACATTATGTAGCTAAAGTTATGGCCAAAACAATAGCAAAAGGTTAAAATTAACAAATTTGAATTTTTTTATTCCAATTTTTCTATAATAGGTAGAAGCTACCCTGTAAGCCCTTTTTTAACATAAATCAAATTAATAAGATTTATTCTTTGTTTTTTTATATCGTTTGGAAGTTCATCTTAGTTTATGTATCTTAAAAAAGTTCATAAATCGTCTCCTTGAACTTATTTACTTGAAGTCTCATGACTAGACCCAATAGAATCTCTAATGAATTTCTTGGTGTTTAAGCTAAGATCGTATATTATGTATACATATTATTAAAGAACAAGGAAATGAATTAGTATGGAACAAATATTAAAAGACAAGTATTGAAATTTCAATATGTTGAAGTTACAAATAATAATTATAATGATATAATGTTAAGTATGGAAAAAAAATATTGATATGAATATTGATTCATGTTATGGAATTGATAACATTTTGATAATGATATCTCCTTTTAAATTATAAGAGGCATTATTTTTAACTAGAGGAACTTGTTTTACTTGAGAAGTAAATAGATACCTGACACTTTAACCTTTTAAATTTTATTAAATTTTTGTTTAAATATATAAATTTTTTGTATTATTTTCTAAATGTGTTTGGGAATCGAAAATAGTTAAATTATATGTTTGAAATAAAATAATACTTTGGATGTTGGAATGAGAATAAATTAATGAGTTCTATGATTGAAATGGAAATGTGCATGGTATAGTTAACCATAAATAACAAGATTAAATGTTGAAATAGGTATAAAAATATTAAATGTTAATTGAATATAAATATGTGAATTAGTCAGTTATTTAGATAGAAATTACTATAGATTATTTGGTATCATAACTGGTCATTTAAATGAAGAATATGAACATAATTGTGTAAATAATCAGTTATTTAGAAAAACTAATATGGATTGTTTTGTATCATAGTCAACAATTTAGATGAAGATTATAGATATGTTTATATAACATCGTCAACTTTTTAGAGAGAGACTATTGAGGAATGGATTTTGTTGTGGTTAGCCGTATGAATAGTGACTCGTCCTAAGTAACATGGATGAAATAAATAAAATATACACCATGTAAATCTTATATTAATTTGATTTTGTTGATGATTATGTCTAAATAAAATGGACACGAAGAGTAAACACGATGGATATAAAATATGCTATGTATGATGCCTAAAAAAATCCATTTGAGTAAAATCTAATAATAGGTGTAGATGCAATGGAGTGTCCTACTGCAAAATGATGTTGATTTCTTGTTCTAATTGTACTTGAAATTACAGGGTGTTACATGATGAATCTTGATTTTTTTATTTATTTGTGCTTTTGAAAAATGAAGGCTTTCAAACAAATCACAAAAAAAAAACTTGGACCATCTACAAACTGAAGGCATCGGGAACCTGAAAACTTAAGTTTTTACATGTAAGAATTGGCATATGGATTTTTTATCTAGCAAATATTGCAAGAGCAAAAACATTTACCAAAGCAAACTATCATTGTAAATGACAGTCACCTTAAAGAATTTTTGTATTGTTTAGACCTCAAACCGACACCACTGCCATGATTTAGATTTAAAAGTTAAAACCCTACATCTCGATGCATGCCTCAATCTTATGCCCAAACATGGTCATGTTAATGCCCAAAATGTAAATCATAGTAAGAAGTTCAAGAATTTCCATGACCATTAGAAGGGGATCACAAAACACTTACATAGACAAGCATATGTATTATAAGCCATTACCACGACCTGACCTATAAATGCTAGCCTTCTTTCACAAAAGCTACAATGTTTATATGTAAAAAAAAGAAAAAACACATGGAAGGAGGTTCGAGCATAAAAAACAATTTATGATTAAAGCTAGTAAAAGACACAACAAGCATTTACAACAAACTACCATTTGGTTCTTAACCAAAAAAAAAAAAAGCTATAACCTGTAAATAATAAGTTGACATCCCAACACAAACCTTAAAGAAAATAGCCATGTGATGGTCACCAAAAGAGACATGACCTACACATGTAACAAATTTTCCATGTTTATGGAAATATTTCCCATTAGAACATCATTTTCATGACAAACTGACACAACTAAAAGATTGATGTCTTCTCCCAAGTGCAGGAGTGTCGAAGTAATAAATAACCCGGCAAGACTGGGGTCGAACCACAGGGAGGTTAATTGTACAAATTATAAACGACAATAGTACAACAACAATAATAATAACAACAA
>NW_011500343.1:75884-78734 GCF_000495115.2 Populus euphratica
AAATACTATAATTTATACAAGAACTTACCTCCCCGGCAACGGCGCCAAAAACTTGACACGACTAAAAGATTGATGTCTTCTCCTAAGTGCAGGAGTGTCGAAGTAGTCACCTAATTTTTTGATTACTAGAAATCTTAATTGGTCTATAGAGTCTGAATAAAAAAAATAATTATGTATAGGTAAGAAAATATTACCCTTAATACATCATTCATAAGATAAATTGTATTGTTTTTTGTTTTTTTTTACTTTTAAGGCTCTGTTGTATTTTTATAGTTATTAGCATGTCTATTTGTTAAAAAAGATCCCCCTTAATAAGGTGTATGGCGTTACAGGTTAAATATAGTTATTCTAAAATCATAATATCTTTTTGTTTTTATATTTTATTTTTTAATATAAAATTATATTTTGCATATAAGTTTTTAATTCTCAAATATTAAAAATAAATATATTTTATTTTATTTTATTTTATTTTTGAAATTTAGATCAAATCCTCCATAAGCTTAATAAACTTCTTATTAAGTTCATGATACATTTAAAATATTAAAACTATTTAAAAAAAAAAATTGGTATTTTCAAGAAATGCTAAATATTTAATAAAAAAATTATTATCAAATATTTTCATATATTTTTTGATAAAAGATAAGCAAATATAATTTTTTATGAGAAATTTAGCTATAATGCAAATTAAAATATTTGATTGATTAATTTTTCTATTCTTTTTACCATTTATTTAACATATAGTCAAAAATTAAAACACACACCAACCTTTCATTAATTAACTCACGCACCCTAAATTTAGACACATTTATAATTATTATTATTATTACCAAACAATAATGACAACAAATACATAAAAAAAAATCATTCAAAATTCAAAGTAAACATTACCGAAGAATATGTACAAGGTCTGCATGATGTGGGCGAGTTGCTGGAGTAAAGCGGTTGGATACGCGGGTTTATTTATATTTTAAAAAAATAAAAAATAAAAAATTTTATTTAAAATTAATTATTTTTATTTTTTAAATTGTTTTGATATACTAATTTAAAAATAATTTATAAAAAATAAAAAAAATATTATTTATATATATTTTAATATAAAAATATTTTAAAAAATAATTGGCAGTCCGCACTAAAAAAGTTACCACAACTTCTGTCAGCCTGTGGAACCAAGCACCACTGCTACTGGTTGGCAGGAACCTAGTGGATCTGAAGCGCCTTCTTTTCTTCTCTTAACCTTGACCAGCGATGAAGTTAACAACAACCTGAAATGAGAGATCCAAACAAAGAAAGTTTTGGCCTCTTTTGGTGATTTTGACTCTCATTGGGTCGCTTTAGGGTTGGACCTTTAATGTTTGATTTCGGTTAGAATTGACTTGAAAAATGAGTGTTAGGGGGTTGTTGGTTGGAGAAGAAGATGATCCAGTGAGAAAGGGTTAGAGTTTAGCCAAAACAATGGGAAGTATTAATTGGTTTTCTTGGCTAAAAAATGACTTCAAGGCTATTCTTGAGGGGCTGTTGGAATGGTAGGTGACAGTGATGAGTAATGGTTTTGTTGAGAAAAGGCTCGAGTTGTTGTGTTATGATGGATCTGTGACAGTGGGAGGATGTGACCATCGATCAATTACTACTGGTGGCGATAGTGTAGTGGCCGGGCGTTCTTGTTCTGCTGCAACCGCGCATGGCGGTTATTTCTACAGGTATCTAGGTTGGGAAATGAGTGATGGCTGGTTTCTTTGACAGTGGTTGGCGTCGTTGTCACAGTTGAGTTGTTCGGTGGTTGTGGAAAGAGCTTCGACTGTTGACGGTAAGCATGGATAATGACTATGATGAAAGGGAGTTGTCGTGGGTGCAGGCTATGCTGGAGGATGACGAAGACTGATTTTTTTCCTCGTGGCTTGTGGCTTGTGGCTAATTGGGGCCAAAAGAAGGGAGGAATTACGTCTGTGGGATTTTAAAGAGTTGAGAACAGTGTCTTTGATAAAATTTTTATTTATTCATTTATTTTCTGGTCTAGGTTTTATCACTATTCATAGGCAATGTATGATCCCTAATCAACTTGATGAGAAAAATTCATAAAATGAATGTGTTATAATATTTGAATGCATTGAAAGCAAAATTTTGGATTTTAGATTCTTTAAAAAAAAAAAACATTGAAATTGACAAATATATATATATATATATATATATATATTTTTTTATTTTTTCTCAAAAGTAAATTTTTGAAGAAAAAAATGTGAAAGCCTTCCAAAGTTAGAAGAAAAATTCACTAAGGATTTTTTATATTAACAAATTAAGATGAGGTTATCCCTGTAAATGTTTCAAAACTCAGTTATTTTAAAAATCAAGGATTTTCTCATTGTCTTAAAAAATATTGTTATTTAGACGACCTTCCTATTATGTGGAAAATATCAAGAATTTTTTATGAATAATTTATGTTCAAGTGACCTCCTAGTGGTTTGTGATCAGATGAAAACATAAATCTTTTCGTCGTGTCAATAACACTTGGTAGAACAAATGCTTGGTACTTTTATAGTTCATACTGTATGGTATAACCGACACCTGAGCTATGAAAGGAACTTGATTTGTTGTTAACATAAGTTATAATCATGAATGTTTGACGAGATTTACAAGTATTAGCATTAATCGAATAAAATGACTAATGTAATCATGTTAACATATAATCTGATTAAAACCTCCTTTGTGTATGGTTTCCAATTGAATAATAAGAGTTTATACTATACTTGTTTGACATACCATTAGTGGAACCTCTAACATTGACATTTGTTATTATCATTGTTTAATTCTTACATTAATATTACATCTCAAAGTTCTCATCATTTTCTTCTCCTT
>NW_011500343.1:78832-101997 GCF_000495115.2 Populus euphratica
TATTATTATTATTATTATTATTATTATTATTATTATTACTACTACTACTACTATTAATATTATTATTAGTATTACTATTATTATTGTTATTGTTGTTGTATTTTTGTTATCTGTAATTTGTACAATTAACCTCCTTGTGGTTCGACCCCGGTCTTGCCGGGTTATTTTTTACTTCAACACTCCTACACTTGGGAGAAGACATCAATCTTTTAGTCGTGTCAAGTTTTTAGCATCGTTGTCGGGGAAGTAAGTTTTGTATAAATTATAGAATTTATTTTATTTTCTTTTATCACTTTTCTTGTATATAACTTTGTTTCTTTTCTCTTGTCTCTTCTTCTTTTGTTTTCTTCTTCCTTTTATTTTATTCTTACACGTGCATGAGAGTGTGGTCACGTACATTAAGTAGTAGACTTTGTAGGGTATCTTCATCATTTTCAGAAAATATAGTCGAAGAAGATAATCAATCACTTCATAATGAGAATAATGAGAATAATGAGAATAACCGTGTCATGAATCCCACAAGAACAAGTGCACCATCATGCATAGTTTTTCCTCCTGATGCATCTCATTTTAATTTTAAGCCGGGTATTATTCAACTTTTACCTTCTTTTCATGGTTTAGATTTAGAAAATCCATACTTGCATTTAAGGGAATTTGAGGAGGTTTGTAACACATATAATGATTCAAATTGTAGCATGAACACCATCAGATTAAAGCTTCTTCCTTTTTCATTACAAGATAAAACTAAAACAGGACTACAAATTTTGATATCGGGATCCATTCGTGTTTGGGATGAAATGCAATAATAGTTTTTAAAGAAGTTTTTCCCATCTCACAGAACAAACTCTTTCAAAAGACAAATCACTACTTTCACTAAAAAACCAGGAGAAACATTTTACCAATGTTGGGATAGGTATCGAGACTTCCTAAATGCTTTCCCTCATCATGGTTTTGAAACATGGAGATTGCTTTAACATTTTTATGAAGGGTTAACACCTACAAATAGGCAAATGGTTGAATTGATGTGCAATGAAACTTTTGTAGATAAAGACCCTAATGAAGCAATGGAGTACTTAGACTTGTTAGCTGAAAATGCTCAAAATTGGGACACTGTGGGTACTTATGAGGCACCGAGTAAAACTCAACCTTATACATCTAGTGGAGGTATGTATAACCTTAGGGAAGATCATGACCTCTAAGCTAAGTTTGCATCTTTAGCTAGAAAAGTCGAGGCACTAGAATTGAAAAAGAGTGGTCAATTAAAATCTGTTGAAAACATTGTGTGTCAAATCTATGAAACAAATGAACACTCAACCAACGATTGTCCAACCTTGCCTTCTTTTAAGGAATGTTTCCATGAACAAGCCCATGCTTTAAACAGTTTCCAATGAGCCAACCACAACCCATACTCCCAAACATACAATCCTAGTTGGAGAAATCACCCAAATTTTAGTTGGAAGAGTGATAATAACAATGTACAAACTTCACAACCACCATTTCAAGCACACCACAATTTCTAAAATTCTCATGGATATACACCTCCTTATGCTCCACCTCCTAGAAGAAATCTTGAGGAAACATTGCATGCATTCATTGAAAAGCAAGAGACAATGAATACTCAACTTGCTCAAAACATGACAGATTTTAAATATACTCTTGCAAAATTGACATCTGCTCTCAGTTTCCAAGAGAAAGGTAAGTTTCCATCTCAACCACAACAAAATCCCAAGGGGCAATACAATGCAAATGCACGTAGTTTCGAAAACCAACACATGGATCAAGTCAAATCAGTCACTACTCTTCGTAGTGGTAAGGTTATTGAAAAACCCTCTCTTGAACCTTATGAGAAAGATGATGAGTCAATCTCTGAGGGTAAGGAAGGGGTTGAATATGAAAATTGCAAAGAAAAGACTGATTCTCCGCTAGCACTTCCATTTCCTCAAGCTATGACCAAACAAAGGAAAGTCAATCACAATTTTGAAATTTTTGAAACTTTCAAACAGGTAAGAATCAATATACCTTTGCTGGATGCTATTAAATAGCTTCCTTCCTATTCTAAATTTTTGAAAGATCTATGCACTGTGAAGAGGAAACTAAATGTGAAAAAGAAAGCCTTTTTAGCCAAACAAGTAAGTGCTATTCTTCAGAACAATAATGCTTTGAAATATAAAGACCCTGGTTGTCCTACAATTTCTTGCTTTATTGGAGAACATAAAATTAAAAGAGCCTTACTTGATCTTGGAGCTAGTGTGAATTTACTTCTATATTCCGTTTTTCAAAGTCTCAATCTAGGTGAGTTAAAACCAACTTATGTAACTCTTTGACTTTCCGATAGATTTGTAAAAGTGCCTAGAGGAATAGTTGAAGATGTGTTAGTACAAGTCAACAAATTCATTTATCTTGTGGATTTTGTTATCTTCGACACAAAACCTGTTGAAGCATGTATTTTCATTTCCTATTATTTTAGGATGTTCGTTTCTTGCAACTTCTAACGCATTGATTAATTATAGAAATGGACTGATGAAGTTATCATTTAAAAACATGACATTGGAGATGAATATTTTCAACATTTGCAAGCAACCTAGAGATGATAATGATTTACAAGAAGTAAATCATATTGATGAATTAGTTTATGATCAACTTGAATCTACTTTAAGTAAAAATGAGTTAGATGAATCTGAAGATTTGCAAATGATTTATTCTGATGAAGAAATCACAGATGAAAAATGCACCAAAAATATTGATGCGGATCTTTTATCAAAAGTGACAATAAATTCAACATCTGACATCACACCAATCGATGATTACTTACCTAACAAATCCTTACTTTCTCTTAGTCCAATGCCTTGGTATGATAAAAATATCAATTTTCTTGCTTTAGGAGATTTGCCAGCTAATTGGAGTACCCAAAACAAAGAAAAGTTTTAGAACGAAGTGAAGAATTTTTATTGTGACGACCCTAACTTATTCAAATATTGTCCTGATCAAATATTTCAAAGATTCATTACCGACAATGAGGTAAGTAGTGTCATTAAAATTTGTCATTCTGAAGCATGTGAAAGTTATTTCTCGTCAAAAAAGACAACTACAAAAATTTTTCAAAATGGATTTTATTGGCCCACTATATTCAAGGACACGCATGCATTCTGTAAAACTTGTGAAAATTGTCAAAAAATTGATATTGGTCAAAAAGTTTTGTTTTGTAATTCTCAACTCTATGTATTCCCTAGAGAGCTAAGATCAAGATGGAGCAATCCTTATAGGTCCTGTGATATTGAGAATTCAATGAATGACAATGCTTTTAAGGAAAATAGACATCGTTTGAAAGTTTACTTTGATAATTTTCCTAGTGAAAATGAATCAACTGGTTTGAATGATCTTGTAAATAAAGGTTGATTATTTTGTTTTTCTCACATTGTTTTTGTGTTTCTTTTTGAGTGATTTTTGCTAGTTTTTCTCACCCCGGTCAAATGGCGGACAACGGTACTCCATGACTTAAGTCGGTTCTTTCAGTTTCCCATAATAACTGATATCTATGAATATATTTATGCAATTCTTTGAATCTCTCTTCCAATTCTCATTTGAAAATGGACACTAATCTTGAAAAATTGAAAAAGTATTTTTATGCTTTGCCTCAAAATGCGATTAAAAAAATTTGCCATGCTAAATGTACAAGATTGAGGTTGTTAATGAATCATGGAATTCCTGAAGATATTCGCTGGTTGATTGAAGCAAAGGTCCGATTATCAAGTGAGTCCTCGAATTCCTTTATTTCACACATGCCTGGAATAGGTAAAAGCACTTTTGCAAAGAAACATCATGCAAAATGACTGAAAGTCTGTTATCAATGTGTCAATGGACTTGTAATGCACAATGTCGTTCTTTAGGAATGGTATCTATAAACCGTGAAGATAAAATACAATTCATTAAGGATGGCGTAAGTAAGGAGTCTTTAGATAATCTTCTATTGACTCTTGAGACGCATCCTAGTGGAGATGTGCATCGTGCAATTCATGATTTATGGCCACTATTTCATAAAGAACATGCTCGATTTAGTCTTGGGAATTTGACTAAAAAAGACCTTGTTTGCTAGTTTTTAAGAAAACTAGATGGGAAGCCTATCCCCGACCCATAAAGGGCATTTAAGCAATTCTTGGACGTAAAACCAAGGGAAAATATGAGCCACAATCACAACTACCTGTACATACACATGCTTTTTCAAAAATAAATAAATAAATAAAGAGAGTGTGTGAGACTCTAGTTAGCCTACATGTAGGCGGTATGATTACCTTTTTAATTTCTCATCTATAAAATCCTCTCTTCCTTCATTTCATTTCTACTCAACCCATACATTCAATACATATAGAAGTGTGTAGAAATGACAAGTTTCTTAGGTCATCACATATGAAATATTTATGTTTTCGGTGAATCTAGTCCTGGGAAAGAAAAGGAGTTTTTAGAATCAGCAAATAGTCTTGGTCAGGTGCTAGCTAAGAGAAAGATTCATTTAGTGTATGGGGGAGGCAGTCTTCGGTTAATGGGAGGTGTGTCAATAGCTGTATTTTGAGGAGGTAATCAAGTTTTGGAGGTTGTCCTAGAAAGCTTTAGCATAAGGGGACATCATTGGAAAAACAATTGGAGAGGAACTTCAGGTCTTTGCAATGTCTACTCGAATGAATGCAATGTTTAACCATGTTGATGCCTTCATTGCTTTACCAAGTGGTCTAGGCACATTGGAAGAGATCTTTCATATTTCCTCTTGGGCCCAATTGCACATTCACCATAAAACCCATAGGTCTGTTAAATGTTAATGGTTATTATGATAAATTGTTGTCTTTTCTTAATTATGCTGTGGAACAGGAATTTGTAACATCTTCTGCACGATAAATCATAATCTTTGCTGCTACTGCTGAATAATTGATTAACTAACTACAATCTTTCATTCCTGCAATTGATCCCTCCATGAGTCACATAAATTGGTCATCTAAAGAAAGCCGTAAAAAGCTTAGATTAGATTTGAGTCTTCATTTATGAATCTTTATGTCTTTTGGTTTTATTATTGTGGTTTGTTATTTCTTATATTTGTTTCAGTGTATTTCAGGTTTGTCAGTGTTCGTTATTTCAGGTGATATCTTTTATACTCTATCTTTCTACGTTAGAACATTGAGGACAATGTCTCATTTTGGTTAGAGGGGAGGAGGGTAGTAGCCAAAAAAAAAACTAACTGTGTTTTCTATTTCATAAAGCATATGCAAAATAGTTGTTACTATGTTGGCAGAGTAAAGGAGATCTTTTTATGACTCTTGAGACGCATCTTAGTAATCATTCTTAATAAGGTCTATCATAATACTTCTTGAAATATTCAGGTTTACAAACTCTCGTATTGTTACCACTTAATTCTGCTCATATACTCATTTAACGTGTATTCTTATACCTTAATTTACACACATACAATTTAACATATGATTGTGAGTTGCATATTAGATTATTATATTATTTATGTTCTTTTGTTAAAGGTAACAACTAAAGGAAAGGGATAGTATATAATTAAAAAAAAAACACAAAAACAAAAAAAAATGATGATAATAAAAATGTAGATAAGTTTGGTTTCGTAGCCTCCCTAACCTAAGCAATTAAGCCTGAAGGGGTGTTTTAACACCTAATACCCTAAAGTCAATTGACTTAGGAACTATTGGCCCAACACTTGTTACATGGGTCGAGGAGAAAAGCTTAAAGGAATCAAGCATTGCACTATCTACGTATCAGTATCTGCAACCCGAGTTACTAAGCTCGTAAGGGTGTCTCAACAACTAATGCCCTAAGACCAACTGGTCTGGGAGTCATTAGCCGAAAGCTCGTTACATGGGTTAAAGATGCATGGTGTTTTAAGTTATATGTATATATATTTTAAAAAATAAAGAAAAAAAATAAAAATCCCAACCCAAGGAAGTTAACCTTAAACATTAGAACAACAATTTTATTTTCTTCCAAGAAAAGCCCCATAATTATGTGTTGATATATTAAGCACAAAAGAAAGGTTCATTAATATCTTGTTAAGAGGTATTGAGCAAATATATAAATTTAATGAGAGTTTGTTTATCTGGATAGATTAATAGAAGTTGAATGATGAATACCTTGCTTTGTGGAATTTGCAAATTGTTTTTCTATTTTAACGCTTTGATTACTAGAGACTAGTAATAAGCTGGTTGGGGGGTGGGATTAGTACTTAAAACTGTATTTTTTATCAAGGTTTTATGTCATCATTTTGCACTTGAAGTATCAATAACTCCTTAACTAAAGCATGTTTTATAATAATATATCTAATAATATAAGATACCTTTAATTTGTGGTAAATGTTTATTTTAAATGCAGGCCTTTCACATAAATAAAAGGATTGATTAATAAATTTAAGAACTGAAATTAAAAGGACAAAGAGATGGCCAAACTTAAAAAAGAGATGTCGGTGCAATCCAAATTGGAACATTGTTCGGTAATTAGGTCATATTTGGAGCTGTAGATCTCAGATTTAGGTCTACATTATATGGATGGAAAGGTAAGACATAGGCCTACAACTTTTATATGGAGCCCAAGATCTAAAAAGGTCATTTTCAAGTCCAAATTGTAGCAACAACAAAGAAGTTCGAATCTGTCTTTTAGCCCGAGCACGGTTCAATTTTTGGCCTATATCTGGAGTTCTAGAAGTCCAAATGACCTCAATTGTTTACACAAGAAAGTTGAGACAATTTCCTACAACTTTCATGTTTTCAAGTGGCTCCAGTTTTAACACTATCAATGATGTTTTTGGCAGCCAAGAAAAGATAAGGATTTTCACCAAGTCAAGAGTTGGTCACCCACTCATCAATTAGTCATCAAATTAATAGTTCCCAATTTTGGCCTATAAAAAGAGGCATTTACCATGCATTTAAGCATCTTGTTTTCAGATCAAGATCATGCTCTTACTTTCTCTCTTTGTATTTTTTGTAATGTTTATGCTTTGCTTTCATTAATATCAAGTTTATGCCTTTCATTTCCTTTCCTTTACTTAGTTAACTCTTATCTTATTTATGTTCTTATTTTTTTTTTCTTTCTTTCATTATGTTTAGCTAAGTTTATTATATCAAGGTGAAAAAGTTACATTAATGGTGTAAGAATAAGTATAATGTAAACTCAATATGGACTTTAATGTTTGATACTAACATGTTTTGTATTTGTTATCTTGTTTACTCTTTAATACTTTACTTGTTAAATGAGTAATCTTAATTTATGTTGTATAACACTTCGTACAACAAATGCTTGGCACTTTCATAGTTCACACTGTATGGTATAACCGACACTTGAGCTATGAAAGGAACTTGATTTGTTGTTAACATAAGTTATAATCATGAATGTTTGACGAGATTTACAAGTATTAGCATTAATCGAATAAGATGACTAATGTAATTATGTTAACATATAATCTGATTGGAACCTCCTTTGTGTGTGGTTTCCAATTGAATAATAAGAGTTTATACTATACTTGTTTGACATACCATTAGTGGAATCTCTAACCTTGACATTTGTTATTATCATTGTTTAATCCTTATATTAATATTCCATCTCAAAGTTTTCATCGTTTTCTTCTCCTTCTCCTTCTTTTTCTTTATTATTATTATTATTATTATTATTATTATTATTATTACTACTACTACTACTACTACTATTATTATTAGTATTACTATTATTATTATTATTATTGTTATTATTGTTATTGTTGTTATATTATTGTTATCTGTAATTTGTACAATTAACCTCACTGTGGTTTGATCCCGATCTTGCCGGGTTATTTATTACTTCGACACTCTTGCACTTGGGAGAAGACATCAATCTTTTAGTCGTGTAAAAATTGTCAAAAGTTGGGATCTATTTCAAAACGTCACATGATGCCTTTAAATCCTATTCTTGTCATTGAGATCTTTAACTATTAGGGTATAGATTTCATGGGTCTATTTCCTCCATCATTTGGTTTCTTGTACATATTAGTCGCAGTAGATTATGTTTCAAAATGGATAGAGACAATTCCAAGTCAAAACAATGATCACAAACCAGTGATAAAGTTTTTGAAAGAAAATATTTTGAGTCGATTTGGAATCCCTCGAGCCATGATAAGTGATGGTGGAACACATTTCTGCAACAAGCCATATAAGTCTTTAATGAAAAAATATGGAATCACACACAGAGTTCCCACCTCTTATCACCTTCAAACAAGTGGACAAGTAGAGCTTGCTAATAGGAAGATCAAACACATTTTGGAGAAAACAATGAATCCTAATAGGAAAGATTGGTCTTTAAGACTTAATAATGCACTTTGGGCTTATCGAACTGCTTATAAAACATCATTAGGTATGTCACCTTATAGACTAGTTTATGGAAAACCTTGTCACTTGCTTGTGGAACTTGAACATAAATCTTATTGGGCTATTAAAGCTTTAAATTTAAATCTTGATGATGCTAGTCAACTGCAAAAATTACAAATAAATGAACTTAAGGAAATAAGAAATGATGCATATGAAAATTTAAAAATTCATAAAGAAAGAATCAAAGAGTTTCATGACAAGAAAATTCAAAGAAAAACATTCAATGTTGGCTAAAAAGTCTTACTTTATAATTCTCGACTGCATTTATTTCCTGAAAAACTAAGATTAAGATGAAGCGATCCTTTTATTGTGAAACATGTGTATCCATATGGGGCTTATGATATTGAGAATCCAAAGAATGACAATATTTTTAAGGTAAATAGACATCATTTGAAAGTTTACTTTGATAATTTTTCAGTTAAAAATGACTCTATTGAATTGGGTAATCCTATATATAAAGATTTATTTTTTTCTCACATTGTTTTAGTGTTTTTTTGAGTGATTTTTGCTAGTTTCTCTTACCCCGGTCAAATGGCGGACAACGATACTCCGTGACTTAAATCGATTCTTTCAGTTTCCCATAATAACTGATATTTGTATATATATTTGTGCAATTCTTTGAATCTCTCTTCCAATTCTCATTTGCAAATGGACATTAATCTTGAAAAATTGAAAAAGTATTTTCCCACTCTACCTCAAAATACGATTACAAAAATTTATCATGCTAGATGTGCAAGATTGAGGTTGTTAATGAATCATGGAATTCCTGAAGATATTCACTGGTTGATTGAAGCAAAGGTCCGATTATCAGGTGAGTCCTTTAATTCCTTCATTTCACACATGCCTAGAACAGGTAAAAGCATTTTTGCAAAGAAACGTCATGCAAAATAACTGAAAGTTTGTCATCGATGTGTTAGATGGACTTGTAATGCACAATGTTGTTCTTTAGGAATGGTATCTATAAACCGTCAAGATAAAATACAATTCATTAAGGATGGCCTGAGTAAGAAGTCTTTAGATAATCTTCTATTAACTCTTGAGACGCATCCTAGTGGAAATGTGCATCGTGCAATTCATGATTTATGGCCCCATTTTCATAAAGAACATGATCAACTTAGTCTTGGAAATCTGACTAAAAAAGACCTATTTGCTAGTTTTTAAGAAAACTGGATGGGAAGCCTATCCCCAACCCATAAAGGGCGTTTAAGCCGTTCTTGGACGTAAAACCAAGAAAAGATGTGAGCCATAATCTCAACTGCCTATACATACACATGCTTTTTTAAAAATAAATAAATAAATAAATAAAGAGAGAGAGAGAGTGAGACTCCAGCTGACCTACATATAGGTGGTATGATTGTCTTTTTAATTTCTCATCTATAAAATCCTTTTTTTCTTCCTTTCATTTGTACTCAACCCATACATTCAACAAATATAGAAGTGTTTAGAAATGACAAGTTCCTCACGTCACCACATAAGAAATATTTATGTTTTCGGTGGATCTAGTCCTAGAAAGGAAAAAGAGTTTTTAGAATCAGCAAATCATCTTGGTCAAGTGCTAGCTGAGAGAAAGATTCATTTAGTGTATGGGGGAGGCAATCTTGGGTTAATGGAAGATGTGTCAATAGCTCTATTTTTAAGAGGTAGTCAAGTTTTAGGGGTCGTCCTCGAAGCTTTAGCACAAGGGGACATCATTGGAAAAATAATTGGAGACGAACTACAGGTCTCCACAATGTCTGCTCGATTGAATGCAATGTTTAACCATGTTAATGTCTTCATTGCCTTACCAGGTGGTCTAGGCACATTGGAAGAGATCTTTCATATTTTCTCTTGGGCCCAACTGCACATTCACCATAAACTCATAGGACTGTTAAATGTTAATGGTTATTATGATAAGTTGTTGTCTTTTCTTAATCATGCTGTGGAACAAGAATTTCTAACATCTTCTGCAAGACAAATCATAATCTCTGCTGCTACTGTTGAGCAATTGATTGACCAACTACAATATTTCATTCTTGTAATTGATCCCTGACACGACTAAAAGATTATGTCTTCTCCCAAGTGCAGGAGTGTCGAAGTAATAAATAACCCGGCAAGACCGGGATCGAACCATAGGGAGGTTAATTGTACAAATTATAAATAACAATAATACAACAAAAATAACAATTACAATAACAACAACAACAACAACAACAACAACAACAACAACAACAACAACAACAACAACAACAACAACAACAACAACAACAACAACAACAACAACAACAACAACAACAACAACAACAACAACAACAACAACAACAACAACAACAATAAAAGAAAGAGAAGAAGAAGAAGATGATGATGATGAGAACTTAGAGATGAAATATTAATGTAAGGATTAAGCAATAATAATAACAAATGTCAAGGTTAGAGGTTCCACTAATGGTATATCAAACAAGTATAGTATAAACTCTTATTATTGAATTGGAAACCACACACAAAGGAGGTTCCAATCAGTTATATATTGTTAACATGATTACATTAGTCATCTTATTCAATTAATGCTAATACTTGTAAATCTCGTCAAGCATTCATGATTATAACTTATGTTAACAACAAATCAAGTTTCTTTCATAGCTCAGGTGTTGGTTATACCATACAGTATGGGCTATGAGAGTGCCAAGTATTTGTTGTACCAAGTGTTACACAACATAAATCAAGATTAGTCATTTAACAAGCAAACTATTAAAGAGTGAATAAGATAACAAATACAAAACATGTTAGTATCAAACATGAAAGTCTATATTAAGTTTACACAATACTTATTCTTACACCATTAGTGTAGCCTTTTCACCCTGACATAATAAACTTAGATAGACATAATGAAAGAAAGAAAAATAAATAAACAAAATAAAAACATAAATAAGATAAAAGTTAATTAAGAAAATGAAAGGAAATGAAAGACATAAACTTGATATTAATGAAAGCAAAGCATAAGCAATACAAAAAATACAAAGAGAGAAAGGAAGAGCATGATCTTGATCTGGAAACCAAGATGCCTAAATTCATGGCAAATGCCTTCTTTTATAGGCCAAAATTGGAAACTATTGATTTGATGACTAATTGATGAGTGGGTAGCCAACTCTTGACTTGGTGACAATCCTTATCTTCTCTTGTCTGCCCAAAACGTCATTGATAACGTCAAAATTAGAGCCACTTAAAAACATGAAAGTTGTAGGCAATTGTCTCAGATTTCTTGTGTAAAAACTTCAGCTCATTTGGACATCTAGAACTCCAGATATGGCCAAAATACTGAATAGTGCTCGGGTTGGAGGACAGTTTCGGGCTTCTTTGTTATTGCTACAATTTGGACTTGATAATGGCCTTTTTAGATCTTGGGCTCCATATGAAAGTTGTAGGCCTATGTCTTACCTTTCCATCCATATAAATTGGACCTAAATCTGAGATCTGTAGCTCCAGATATGACCCAATTACCGAACAGTGTTCCGGTTTGGATTGCACCGACATCTCTTTTCTAAGTTTGGCCATCTCTTTATCCTTGCAATTTAAGTTCTTCAGGATTGCACCGACATCTCTTTTTTAATTTTGGTCATCTCTTTGCCCTTGCAATTTAAGTTCTTAAAGTCATCAATCAATCCTTTCATTTATGTGATAGGCCTGCATTAAAAATAGACATTTACCACAAATTATAGGTATCTTATATTATTAGATACATTATTATAAAACATATTTTAGTTAAGGAGTTATTGATACTTCAAGTGCAAAATGATGATATAAAACCATGATAAAAATACACTTTTAAGTATTAATCACACCCCCCCAACCAGCTTATTACTAGTCCCTAGTAATCAAAGCGTTAAAATAGAAAAACAATTTGCAAATTCCACAAAGCAAGGTATTCATCATTTAACTTCCATTAATCTATCTAGATAAACAAACTCTCGTTAAGTTCATATACTTGCTCAATACCTCTTAATAAGATATTCATAAAGCTTTCTTTTGTGCTTAATGTATCAACACATAATTATGGGGCTTTTCTTGGAAGAAAACAAAATTTTTGTTCTAATGTTTAAGGTTAACTTCCTTGGGTTGGGATTATTATTTTTGTCTTTTTTTCTTCTTCTTCTTTTTTTTCTTTTTTTTAAAATATATATACATATAATTTAAAAACACCATGCGTCTTTAACCCATGTAACGATCTTTCAGCTAATGACTCCCAGACCAGTTGGTCTTAGGGTATTAGGTGTTGAGACACCCCTACGAGCTTAATAACTCGGGTCGCAGATACTGATATATAGATAGTGCAATGTTTGATTCCCTTAAGCTTTTCTCCTCAACCCATGTAACAAGCGTTGGGCTAATAGCTCCCAAGTTAGTTGACTTTAGGGTATTAGGTGTAAAAACACCCCTTCAGACTTAATTGCTTGGGTTAGAGAGGCTACGAAACCAAACTTATCTACATTTTTATTATCATCATTTTTTTTCGTTTTTTTTCTTTTTTTAATTATATATTATCCCTTTTCCTTAGGTGTTACCTTTAACAAAAGAACATAAATAATGTAATAATCTAATATGCAACCCACAATCATATGTTAAAGTGTGTGTGTGTAAATTAAGGTTTAAGAATACATGTTAAATAAGTATATGAGCAGAATTAAATGCTAACAATGCGAGAGTTTGTAAACCTGAATATTTCAAGAAGTATTATGATAGACCTTATTAAGAATGGTTACTAAGATGCGTCTCAAGAGTCATAAAAGTTCTCCTTACTCTGCCATCATAGTAACAATAATTTTGCAAATGCTTTATGAAATAGAAAACACAGTTTTTTTTTTTTTTAGCTACTACCCTCTCCCCCCAACTAAAACAAAACATTGTCTTCAATGTTTAAAGGTAGAAAGATAGAGTATAGAAGATATCACCTGAAATAACGAATACTGACAAACCTGAAACACCTCTAATTGTTTTTCCAATGATATCCCCTTATGCTAAAGCTTCAGGGACGCCCCCAAAACTTGACTACCTCCTACAAATGCAGCTATTGACACACCTCCCATTAACCCAAGACTGCCTCCCCCATACACTAAATGAATCTTTCTCTCAGCTAGCACTTGACCAAGATGATTTGCTGATTCTAAAAACTCCTTTTCTTTCCTAGGACTAGATCCACCGAAAACATAAATATTTCTTATATGATGACTTAAGGAACTTGCCATTTCTACACACTTCTGTATTTGTTGAATGTATGGGTTGAGTAGAAATGAAAGGAAGGAAGAGAGGGTTTTATAGATGAGAAATTAGAAAGGCAATCATAACACCTATATGTAGGCCAGCTGGAGTCTCACACTCTCTCTCTCTTTATTTATTTATTTATTTACTTTTGAAAAAGCATGTGTATGTACAGGTAGTTGTGATTGTAGCTCACATCTTCCCTTGGTTTTATGTCCAAGAACGGCTTCAACGCCCTCTATGGGTCGGGGATAGGCTTCCCATCCAGTTTTCTCAAAAACTGGCAAACAGGGTCTTTTTTAGTCAGATTCCCAAGACTAAGTCGATCATGTTCTTTATGAAATAGTGGCCATAAATCATGAATTGCACGATGCACATCTCCACTAGGATGTGTCTCAAGAGTCAATAGAAGATTATCTAAAGACTCCTTACTCAGGCCATCCTTAATGAATTGTATTTTATCTTCACGGTTTATAGATACCATTCCTAAAGAATGACATTGTGTATTACAAGTCCATCTCGCACATCGATGACAGATTTTTAGTCGTTTTGCACGACGTTTCTTTGCAAAAGTGCTTTTACTTGTTCCAGGCATGTGTGAAATGAAGGAGTTAGAGGACTCACCTGATAATCGGACCTTTGCTTTAATCAACCAGCGAATATCTTCAGGAATTCTATGATTCATTAACAATCTCAATCTTGCACATCTAGCACGGTAAATTTTTGTAACCGCATTCTGAGGCAGAGCGGGAAAATACTTTTTCAATTTTTCAAGATTAGTGTCCATTTTCAAATGAGAATTGGAAGAGAGATTTAAAGAATTGCACAAATATATATACATATATCAGTTATTGTGGGAAACTGAAAGAACCGACTTAAGTCCCGGAGTATCGTTGTCCGCCATTTGACCGGGGGGAGAGAAACTAGCAAAAATCACTAAAAAAAAACACAAAAATAATGTATGAAAAACAAAATAATCAACCTTTATCTACAAGATCATTCCAACCAGTTGATTCATTTTCACTAGGAAAATTATCAAAGTAAGCTTTCAAACGATGTCTATTTTCCTTAAAATCATTGTCATTCATTGAATTCTCAATATCACAGGCCCCATAAGGATTGCTCCATCTTGGTCTTAGCTCTCTAGGGAATGCATAGAGTTGAGAATTATAAAACAAAACTTTTTGACTAGTGTCAACTTTTTGACAATTTTCACAAGTTTTGCAGAATGCATGTGAGTCTTTGAACATGGTGGGCCAATAAAATCCACTTTGTAAGATTTTTATAGTTGTCTTTCTTGACAAGAAATGGCCCCCACATGCCTCAGAATGACAAAATTTAATGACACTACTTACCTCATTATCAGGAATGCATCTTCGAAATATTTGATCAGGATAATATTTGAATAAATAAGGATCATCCCAATAAAAGTTTCACTTTGTTCAAGAACTTTCTTTTACCTTGGGTACTCTAATGAGCTGGCAATTGTCCTGGAACAAGAAAATTGACAATATTAGCAAACCAAGGCATTGTAGAGACAGAAAGTAAAGATTCATCGGTAAAGTAGTCATTGATTGGTGTGATGTCAGTTTTCGAATCTGTTGTCAATCTTGACAAGTGATCTGCGATAATATTTTAACTGCCTTTCTTATCTTTGATTGTGATATCAAATTCTTGAAGTAATAAAATCCACCGCACCAATCTAGCCTTAGAATCTTTCTTAGAAAGAAGATATTTCAATGCTGCATGATCACTAAAAACAACAACAGGTGAGCCAACAAGATAAGATCTGAATTTTTCACATGCAAATACTACTGCAAGTAATTCTTTTTCAGTGGTGGTATAATTCATTTGAGCACTATTTAAAATTTTACTTGCATAGTAAATTACATAAGGTTTCTTATCTTTTCTTTGTCCCAAAACAGCACGTACGGCATGATCACTAGCATCACACATTATTTTAAAAGGTAATGACCAATCGGAAGGTTGAATGATAGGAGCACTAGTAAGCAAGTTTTTAAGTTTAACAAAGGCTTCTTCACAATGTTCAGTCCATTCAAAAATAGTATCCTTTATTAGAAGGTTACTTAAAGGCTTAGATATTACACTAAAATCTTTGATGAACCTTCTATAAAAACCAGCATGTCCTAGGAATGATCTAACATCTTTAAGAGATTTTGGTGTTGGCAAGTTTGCAATTAACTCAATTTTAGATTTGTCAACCTCAATTCCTTTTGATGAAACAATGTGACCAAGTACAATGCCTTTTGTTACCATAAAATGACATTTTTCCCAATTCAGCACAAGATTCTTCTCTTCACACCTGGTCAAAACCTTTCCTAAGTTAGTCAAACAATCATCAAATGAATCGCCAAAAACAGAAAAATCATCCATGAAAATCTCAAGAAAATGTTCAACCATATCACTAAATATACTAAGCATGCATCTTTGAAATGTGGTTGGTGCATTACATAATCCAAAAGGCATCCTTCGATATGCAAAAGTACCAAATGGACATGTGAAAATAGTCTTTTCTTGATCTTCAAATGCAATTTCAATTTGGTTGTAACCCGAATAGCCATCTAGGAAACAATAAAATTCATAACCTACAACTCTTTCTAGGATTTGATCCATGAAAGGTAAAGAAAAATGATCTTTTCTAGTCATTGAATTGAGGTTCCTATAGTCAATGCACATGCGCCAACCAGTAACAGTTCTAGTGGGAATTAACTCATTGTTCTCATTTATTATCACAGTGACTCCAGACTTCTTGGGTAGGACTTGGGTAGGACTTACCCATTTGCTATCAGAAATAGGATAAATGATTTCATTATCTAGAAGCTTAATGACTTCATTTTTCACTACTTCTTTCATATTAGGATTTAGCCTTCGTTGCATTTCTCTAGAGGGTTTAGCATTTTCCTCTAAATAAATTCTATATGTACAAATCAAAGGCCTAATTCCTTTTATATCAGCTATGGTCCATCCTAATGCAGTTTTGTGCATTTTCAGAGTTTGTAATAACTTACCTTCTTGATGTGCATTAAGTTTGAAAGCGATTATTATCGGAAAAGTTTCATTTTCTCCCAAAAATGAGTATTTGAGATTAGATGGCAATGGCTTCAAATCAAGTTTTGGTGGTTGAACACTTGAAGGTATGGACTTAATTGATCGTGGTGGCAATTCCTCAATTTGTGGCCTCCAATTACTTGTCTTTGATTCTTCCTGAAAATAAATCATTTCCAAATCATCAGATTCATCAATCTCAATTTCACTGGAAGTGGTTGGAAATTGATCATGAATTAATTTTTCAGTAAAGTCCACTTCCTATAAATCATTATCATCTCTAGGTTGCTTGCAAATGTTGAAAATATTCATCTCCAATGTCATGTTTCCAAATGATAGCTTCATCAGTCCATTCCTACAATTAATCAATGCATTAGAAGTTGCAAGAAATGAACGTCCTAAAATAACAGGAAATGAATTACATACTTCAACAGGTTGTGTATCCAAGACAATAAAATCCACAGGATAAATGAATTTATCGACTTGTACTAACACATCTTCAATTATTTCTCTAGGCACTTTTATAGATCTATCGGCAAGTAAAAGAGTTATAGAAGTTGGTTTTAACTCACCTAGATTGAGACTCTGAAAAACTGAATATGGAAGTAAATTCACACTAGCACCGAGATAAAGTAAGGCTCTTTCAATTTTATACTCTCCAATAAAGCAAGAAATTGTAGGACAACCAGGGTCTTTATATTTCAAAACATTATTGTTTTGAAGAATAGCACTTACTTGTTCGGCTAGAAAGGCTTTCTTTTTCACATTCAGTTTCCTCTTCACAGTGCATAGATCTTTCAAAAATTTAGCATAGGAAGGAACCTGTTTAATAGCATCTAGCAAAGGTATATTGATCCTTACCTGTTTGAAAATTTCAAAAATTTCAGAGTTGTGATTGACAGTGCATACATCTCCAATGTCATGTTTCCAAATGCATACATCTCCAATGCATACCTCTTCACAGTGCATACATCTCCAATGTCATGTTTCCAAATGATAGCTTCATCAGTCCATTCCTACAATTAATCAATGCATTAGAAGTTGCAAGAAACGGACGTCCTAAAATAACAGGAAATGAATTACATACTTCAACAGGTTGTGTGTCCAAGACAATAAAATCCACAAGATAAATGAATTTATCGACCTGTACTAACACATCTTCAATTATTCCTCTAGGCACTTTTATAGATCTATCAGCAAGTAAAAGAGTTATAGAAGTTGGTTTTAACTCACCTAGATTGAGACTCTGAAAAACTGAATATGGAAGTAAATTCACACTAGCACCGAGATAAAGTAAGGCTCTTTCAATTTTATGCTCTCCAATAAAGCAAGAAATTATAGGACAACCAGGGTCTTTATATTTCAAAGCATTATTGTTTTGAAGAATAGCACTTACTTGTTCGGCTAGAAAGGCTCTCTTTTTCACATTCAGTTTCCTCTTCACAGTGCATAGATATTTCAAAAATTTAGCATACGACGGAACCTGTTTAATAGCATCTAGCAAAGGTATATTGATCCTTACCTGTTTGAAAATTTCAAAAATTTCGGAGTTGTGATTGACTTTCCTTTGTTTGGTCATGGCTTGAGGAAATGAAAGTGTTGGCGGAGAATCAATCTTTTCTTTGCAATTTTCAGATTCAACCCCTTCCTTACCCTTAAAGATTGACTCATCATCTTTCTCATAAGGTTCAAGAGAGGGTTTTTCAATAACCTTACCACTGCGCAGAGTAGTGACTAATTTGACTTGATCCATGTGTTGGTGATTAGTACTTAAAAGTGCATTTTTATCATGGTTTTATATCATCATTTTGCACTTGAAGTATCAATAACTCCTTAACTAAAGCATGTTTTATAATAATACATCTAATAATATAAGATACCTTTAATTTATGGTAAATGTTCATTTTAAATGCAGGCTTATTACATAAATGAAAGGATTGATTGATGACTTTAAGAAATTAAATTGCAAGGATAAAGAGATGGCCAAACTTAGAAAAGAGATGTCGGTGCAATCCAAACCAGAACACTGTTCGGTAAATGGGTCATATCAGGAGCTATATATCTCAGATTTAGGTCCAATTTATATGGATGGAAAGGTAAGACATAGGCCTACAACTTTCATATGGAGCCCAAGATCTAAAAAGGCCATTATCAAGTCCAAATTGTAGCAACAACAAAGAAGCCAAGATCTAAAAAGGCCATTTTCAAGTCCAAATTATTGCAACAACAAAGAAGCCCGAAGCTGTCCTCCAGCCCGAGCACTGTTCAGTATTTTGGCCATATCTGGAGTTCTAGATGTCCAAATGAGCTAAATGTTTTACACAAGAAAGCTGAGACAATTGCCTACAACTTTCATGTTTTTAAGTGGCTGTAATTATGACGTTATCAATGCCGTTTTGAGCAGACAAGAGAAGATAAGGATTGTCACCAAGTCAAGAGTTGGCCACCCACTCGTTAATTAGTCATCAAATCAATAGTTCCCAATTTTGGCCTATAAAAGTAGGCATTTGCCATGCATTTAGGCATCTTGGTTTCCAGATCAAGATCATGCTCTTGCTTTCTCTCTTTGTATTTTTTGTAATGTTTATGCTTTCCTTTCATTAATATCAAGTTTATGCCTTTCATTTCCTTTCCTTTACTTAGTTAACTTTTATCTTATTTATGTTCTTATTTTGTTTATTTATTTTTCTTTCTTTCATTATGTCTAACTAAGTTTATTATGTCAAGGTGAAAAGGTTACACTAATGGTGTAAGAATAAGTATAGTGTAAACTTAATATGGACTTTAATGTTTGATACTAATATGTTTTGTATTTATTATCTTGTTCACTCTTTAATACTTTGCTTGTTAAATGACTAATCTAGATTTATGTTCTATAACACTTGGTACAACAAATACTTGGCACTCTCATAGTACATACTGTATGGTATAACCGACACCTAAGCTATGAAAGGAACTTGATTTGTTGTTAACATAAGTTATAATCATGAATGCTTGATGAAATTTACAAGTATTAGCATTAATTGAATAAGATGACTAATGTAATCATGTTAACAATCTATAATCTGATTGGAACCTCCTTTGTGTGTGGTTTCCAATTGAATAATAAGAGTTTATACTATACTTGTTTGACATACCATTAGTGAAACCTCTAAACTTGACATTTGTTATTATTATTGTTTAATCCTTACATTAATTTTCCATCTCCAAGTTCTCATCATCATCTTCTTCTTCTCTTTCTTTATTATTATTATTATTATTATTATTACTATTACTACTACTACTACTACTACTACTACTACTACTACTACTATTATTATTATTATTATTATTATTGTCATTGTTGTTATTATTGTTATTACTATTATTGTTATTGTTGTTGTTATTATTATTGTTGTTATTGTTATTGTTATTGTTGTTGTATTATTGTTATTTATAATTTGTACAATTAACCTCCCTGTGGTTCGACCCCGGTCTTACCGGGTTATTTATTACTTCGACACTCCTGCACTTGGGAGAAGAAATCAATCTTTTAGTCGTGTCAATTGGCTTCCGAAATAACTTGCATTTGCATTGTATTGCCCCTGCATTTGCATTGTATTGCCCATGTGTTGGCTTCCGGAACTACTTGCATTTGCATTGTATTGCCCCTTGGGATTTTGTTGTGGTTGAGATGGAAACTTACCTTTCTCTTGGAAACTGAGAGCAGATGTTAATTTTGCAAGAGTATCTTTAAAATCTGTCATGTTTTAAGCAAGTTTAGTATTGATTGTCTCTTGCTTTTCAATGAATGAATGCAATGTTTCCTCAAGATTTCTTCTAGAAGGTGGAGCATAAAGAGGTGCATATCCATGAGAATTTTAGAAATTGTCGTGTGCTTGAAACGGTGGTTGTGAAGTTTGTGCATTGTTGTTCTCACTCTTCCAACTGAAATTTGGGTGATTTCTCCAACCAAGGTTGTCTATTTAGGAGTATGGGTTGTGGTTGGCCCTTTGCAAACTGTTTAAAGCATGGGCTTGTTCATGGAGACATTCCTTAAAAGAAGGCAAGGTTGGACAATCATTGGTTGAGTGTTCATTTGTTTCACAAATTTGACACAATGTTTTCAACAGATTTTAATTGACCACTCTTTTTCAATTCTAGTGCCTCGACTTTTCTAGCTAAAGATGCAAACTTGGCTTGAAGGTCATGATCTTCCCTAAGGTTGTACATACCTCCACTAGATGTATGAGGTTGAGTTTTACTCGGTGCCTCATAAGTACCTGCGGTGTCCTAATTTTGAGCATTTTCAGCTAACAAGTCTAAGTATTCCATTGCTTCATCAGGGTCTTTATCTTCAAAAGTTCCATTGCACATCAATTCAACCATTTGCCTATCTTTAGGTGTTAAACCTTCATAGAAATGTGAAACCAATCTCCATGTTTCAAAACCATGATGAAGGCAAGTACTAAGCAAGTCTCGATACCTATCCCAACATTGATAAAATGTTTCTCCTGGTTTTTGAATGAAAGTAGTGATTTGTCTTTTGAAAGAGTTTGTTCTGTGAGATGGGAAAACCTTCTTCAAAAACTGTTGTTGCATTTCATCCCAAGCACGAACGGATCCTGGTCTTAAATTTTATAGCCATGTTTTAGCTTTATCTTTTAATGAAAAAGGAAAAAGCTTTAATCTAATGGTGTTCCTGTTACAATTTAAATTATTATATGTGTTGCAGACCTCTTCAAATTCCCTTAAATGCAAGTATGGATTTTCCAATTCTAAGCCATGAAAAGAAGGTAAAAGTTGAATAATACCTGGTTTAAAATTAAAATGAGATGCATCGGGAGGAAAAACTATGCATGATGGTGCACTTGTTCTTGTGGGATTCATGTGGTCTCTAAGTGTTCTAGCACAGTTATTCTCATTATAAAGTGATTGATTATCTTTTTTGGCCATATTTTCTGAAAATGATGAGGATACCCTACAAAGTCTACCACTTGATGTACGTGACCACACTCTCATGCACGTGTAGAAATAAAATAAAAGAAAAAAGAAAACAAAAGAAGAAGAACAAGAGACAAGAAATAAAGTTATATACAAGAAAAGTAAAAAGAGAAAATAAAATAAATATTATAATTTATACAAAACTTACCTCCCCGGCAACGGCACCAAAAACTTGACACGACTAAAAGATTGATGTCTTCTCCCAAGTACAGGAGTATCGAAGTAATAAATAACCCGGCAAGACCGGGGTCGAACCACAGGGAGGTTAATTGTACAAATTATAAATAACAATAATACAACAACAACAACAATTATAATAACAATAATAATAATAATAACAATAATAATAATAATAATAATAATAATAATAATAATAATAATAAAGAAAAAGAAGGTTTTTAAAAACATTTTTCAACTATAGTAGAAGAAGAAGAAGAAGATGAGAACTTTGAGAAGAAATATTAATGTAACGATTAAACAATGATAATAACAAATGTCAAGGTTAGAGGTTCCACTAATGGTATGTCAAACAAGTATAGTATAAACTCTTATTATTCAATTGGAAACCACACATAAAGGAGGTTCCAATCTGATTATAGATTGTTAACATGATTACATTAGTCATCTTATTCGATTAATGCTAATACTTGTAAATCTCGTCAAGCATTCATGATTATAACTTATGTTAACAACAAATCAAGTTCCTTTCATACCTCAGGTGTCGGTTATACCATACAGTATGGGCTATGAGAGTGCCAAGTATTTGTTGTATGACACGACTGAAAGATTGATGTCTTCTCCCAAGTGCAGGAGTGTCGAAGTAATAAATAACCCGGCAAGACCGAGGTCGAACCACAGGGAGGTTAATTGTATAAATTATAAATAGCAATAATACAACAATAACAACAACAACAACAATAATAGTAATAACAATAATAATTATAATAATAATAATAATACTAGTAGTAGTAGTAGTAGGTAGTAGTAGTAGTAGTAGTAGTAGTAGTAGTAGTAGTAGTAGTAGTAGTAGTAGTAGTAGTAATAGTAGTAGTACTAATAATAATAGTAATAATAATAATAAAAAAAAAAAAGAAGGAGAAGAAGAAGAAGATGATGAGAACTTTGAGATGGAATATTAATGTAACAATTAAACAATGATAATAATAAATGTCAAGGTTAGAGGTTCCACTAATGGTATGTCAAACAAGTATAGTATAAACTCTTATTATTCAATTAAAAACCATACACAAAGAAGGTTATAGTTAGATTATAAATTGTTAACATGATTACATTAGTCATCTTATTCAATTAATGTTAATACTTGTAAATCTCATCAAGCATTCATGATTATAACTTATGTTAACAACAAATCAAGTTCCTTTCATAGCTCAGGTGTCGGTTATACCATACATTATGGGCTATGAAAGTGCCAAGCATTTGTTGTACCAAATGTTACAACATTTTGTTGTCCCAAAAGTTCCTTTCATAGTTCAG
>NW_011500343.1:102204-108256 GCF_000495115.2 Populus euphratica
TAGTAGTAGTAGTAGTAGTAGTAGTAGTAGTAGTAGTAGTAGTAGTAGTAGTAGTAGTAGTAGTAGTAGTAGTAGTAGTAGTAGTAGTAGTAGTAGTAGTAGTAGTAGTAGTAGTAGTAGTAGTAGTAGTAGTAGTAGTAGTAGTAGTAGTAGTAGTAGTAGTAGTAGTAGTAGTAGTAGTAGTAGTAGTAATAATAATAATAATAAAGAAAGAGAAGAAGAAGAAGATGATGATGATGAGAACTTAGAGATGAAATATTAATGTAAGGATTAAGCAATAATAATAACAAATGTCAAGGTTAGAGGTTCCACTAATGGTATATCAAACAAGTATAGTATAAACTTTTATTATTGAATTGGAAACCACACACAAAGGAGGTTCCAATCATATTATATATTGTTAACATGATTACATTAGTCATCTTATTCAATTAATGCTAATACTTGTAAATCTCGTCAAGCATTCATGATTATAACTTATGTTAACAACAAATCAAGTTCCTTTCATAGCTCAGGTGTCGGTTATACCATACATTATGGGCTATGAAAGTGCCAAGCATTTGTTGTACCAAGTGTTATACAAAATAAATCAAGATTAGTCATTTAACAAGCAAAGTATTAAAGAATGAACAAGATAACAAATACAAAACATGTTAGTATCAAACATTAAAGTCCATATTAAGTTTACACTATACTTATTCTTACATCATTAGTGTAGCCTTTTCACCTTGACATAATAAACTTAGCTAGACATAATGATATAAAGAAAAATAAATAAACAAAATAAAAACATAAATAAGATAAAGGTTAACTAAGAAAATGAAAGGAAATGAAAGACATAAACTTGATATTAATGAAAGCAAAGCATAAGCAATACAAAAAATACAAAGAGAGAAAGGAAGAGCATGATCTTGATCTAGAAACCAAGATGCCTAAATTCATGGCAAATGCCTCCTTTTATAGGCCAAAATTGGGAACTGTTGATTTGATGACTAATTGATGAGTGGGTTGCCAACTCTTGACTTGGTGACAATCCTTATCTTCTCTTGTCTGCCCAAAACATCATTGATAACATCAAAATTAGAGCCACTTGAAAACATGAAATTTGTAGGCAATTCTCTCAGCTTTCTTGTGGAAAAACTTCAGCTCATTTGGACTTCTAGAACTCCAGATATGGCCAAAATACTGAACAGTGCTCGGGTTGGAGGACAGCTTCAGGCTTCTTTGTTGTTGCAATAATTTGGACTTGAAAATGGCTTTTTTAGATCTTGGGCTCCATATGAAAGTTGTAGGCCTATGTCTTACCTTTCTATCCATATAAAGTAGACCTAAATCTAAGATCTATAGCTCCAGATATGACCCAATTACCGAATAGTGTTCCAGTTTGGATTGCACTGACATCTCTTTTCTAATTTTGGTCATCTCTTTGCCCTTGCAATTTAAGTTCTTAAATTCATCAATCAATCCTTTCATTTATGTGATAGGCCTGCATTTAAAATGAACATTTACAACAAATTAAAGGTATCTTATATTATTAGATATATTATTATAAAACATGCTTTAGTTAAGGAGTTATTGATACTTCAAGTGCAAAATGATGATATAAAACCATGATAAAAATGCACTTTTAAGTACTAATCACACCCCCCAACCAGCTTATTACTAGTCCCTAGTAATCAAAGCGTTAAAATAGAAAAACACACTTTTAAGTATTAATCAATCCCTCCATGAGTTGCATAAATTGGTCATTTAAGGAAAGCCATAAAAAGCTTAAATTAGATTTGAGTCTTCATTTGTGAATCTTTGTGTCTTTTGGTTTTATTATTGTGTTTTGTTGTTTCTTATATTTGTTTAAGTGTGTTTTAGGTTTGTTAGTGTTCGTTATTTTAGGTGATGTCTTCTATACTTTATCTTTCTACCTTAGGACATTGAGGACAATTTCTCCTTTTGGTTAGGGAGAAAGGGTAGTAGCTTTTTTAAAAAAAATTAACTATATGTGTTTTCTATTTCATAAAGCATGTGCAAAATTATTG
The DNA here is from genome assembly GCF_000495115.2 of Populus euphratica. NCBI lineage: Eukaryota > Viridiplantae > Streptophyta > Magnoliopsida > Malpighiales > Salicaceae > Populus > Populus euphratica. The sequence goes on from NW_011500343.1 coordinate 104,238, forward strand.
TTATTAGGATGACAGAGTAAAGGAGCTCTTTTGTTAAAGTGACTCTTGAGACGCATCTTAGTAATCATTCTTAACAAGGTCTATTATAATACTTCTTGAAATATTCAGGTTTACAAAATCTTGCATTATTATCACTTAATTCTGCTCATATACTCATTTAACATGTATTCTTAAACATTAATTTTCACAGACACACTTTAACATATGATTGTGGGTTGTACATTGGATTATTATATTATTTTTATTCTTTTGTTAAAGGTAACAACTAAAGGAAAGAGATAGCATATAATTTGAAAAAAAAAACAAAAAAAAACAAGCAAAAAAAATAATGATAATAAAAATATAGATAAGTTTGGTTTCATAGCCTCTCTAACCCAAGCAATTAAGCGCGGATGGGTGTTTTAACACCTAATACCCTAAAGTCAACTGACTTGGGAGCTATTGGCCCAATGTTTATTATATGGGTTAAGAAGAAAAGCTTAAGGAAATTAAACTTTGTACTATCTACGTATTCGTATCCGCAACCCGAGTTACTAAGCTCGTAGGGGTGTCTTAACACCTAATGCCCTAAGACCAACTGGTCTGGGAGTCATTAGCTGAAAGCTCGTTACATGGGTTAAAGATGCATGATGTTTTTAAAGTATATGTATATAGAGTTAAAAAAAAAAAAAAAGACAAAAATAGTAATCCCAACCCAAGGAAGTTAACCTTAAACATTAGAACAAAAATTTTGTTTTCTTCCAAGAAAAGCCCCATAATTATGTGTTGATACATTGAGCACAAAAGAAAGGTTTATTAATATCTTGTTAAGAGGTATTGAGCAGATATATAAATTTAATGAGAGTTTGTTTATCTGGATAGATTAATGGAAGTTAAATGATGAATACCTTGCTTTGTGAAATTTGCAAATTGTTTTAACGCTTTAATTACTAGGGACTAGTAATAAGCTGGTTGGGGGGTGTGATTAGTACTTAAAAGTGCATTTTTATCATGGTTTTATATCATCATTTTGCACTTGAAGTATCAATAACTCCTTAACCAAAGCATGTTTTATAATAATATATCTAATAATATAAGATACCTTTAATTTGTGGTAAATGTTCATTTTAAATGCAGGCCTATCACATAAATGAAAGGATTGATTGATGACTTGAAGAACTTAAATTGCAAGGATAAAGAGATGGCCAAACTTAGAAAAGAGATGTCGGTGCAATCCAAACCGGAACACTGTTCGGTAATTGGGTCATATCTGGAGCTACAGATCTCAGATTTAGGTCCAATTTATATGGATGGAAAGGTAAGACATAGACCTACAACTTTCATATGGAGCCCAAGATCTAAAAAGGCCATTATCAAGTCCAAATTGTAGCAACAACAAAGAAGCCCGAATCTATCTTCCAGCCCGAGCACTGTTCGGTATTTTGGCCATATCTGGAGTTCTAGAAGTCCAAATGAGCTGAAATTTTTACACAAGAAAGCTGAGACAATTGCCTACAACTTTCATGTTTACAACTGGCTCCAATTTTGACGTTATCAATGACGTTTTGGGCAGACAAGAGAAGATAAGGATTGTCACCAAGTCAAAAGTTGGCCACCCACTTATCAATTAGTCATCAAATCAATAGTTCCCAATTTTGGCCTATAAAAGGAGGCATTTGCCATGCATTTAGGCATCTTGGTTTCCAGATCAAGATCATGCTCTTCCTTTCTCTCTTTGTATTCTTTGTAATATTTATGCTTTGCTTTCATTAATATCAAGTTTATGCCTTTCATTTCCTTTCCTTTACTTAGTTAACTTTTATCTTATTTATGTTCTTATTTTGTTTATTTATTTTTCTTTCTTTCATTATGTCTAGCTAAGTTAATTATGTCAAGGTGAAAAGGTTACACTAATGGTGTAAGAATAAGTATAGTGTAAACTTAATATGGACTTTAATGTTTGATACTAACATGTTTTATATTTGTTATCTTGTTCACTCTTTAATACTTTGCTTGTTAAATGACTAATCTTGATTTATGTTGTATAACACTTGGTACAACAAATGCTTGGCACTTTCATAGCCCATAATGTATGGTATAACCGACACCTGAGCTATGAAAGGAACTTGATTTGTTGTTAACATAAGTTATAATCATGAATGCTTGACGAGATTTACAAGTATTAGCATTAATCGAATAAGATGACTAATGTAATCATGTTAACAATATATAATCTGATTGGAACCTCCTTTGTGTGTGGTTTCCAATTCAATAATAAGAGTTTATACTATACTTGTTTGACATACCATTAGTGGAACCTCTAACCTTGACATTTGTTATTATTATTGTTTAATCCTTACATTAATATTCCATCTCAAAGTTCTCATCTTCTTCTTCTTCTTCTCCTTCTTTTTCTTTATTATTATTACTACTACTACTACTACTACTACTACTACTACTACTACTACTACTACTACTACTACTACTACTACTACTACTACTACTACTACTACTACTACTACTACTACTAGTTGTATATTTCATGACTTGTGACCCCATTTCTATAAAGAACATATTTGACATAGTCTTAGAAATCTAACTAAAAAAGACGTTGTTTGCCAGTTTTTAAGAAAATTAGATGGAAAGCCTATCCCCGACCTATAAAGGGTGTTTAAGCCGTTCTTGGACTTAAAACCAAGGGAAGATGTGGGCCACAATCATAACTACATGTACATACATATGCTTTTTTAATAAATAAATAAAAATAAAATAAATAAAGAGAGAGAGAGATAAAGAGAGAGAGTATGAGACTCCAGTTTGGACTTATTTTGATTATTTATAGGTGGTATGATTGCATTTTCAAGTTCTCATTTATAAAATATTCTCTTTTTTCCCTTTATTTATACTTAATCCATACATTCAACAGTTATAGAAGTGTGTAGAAATAGCAGGTTCCTCAATTCATCACATAAAAAATATATATGTTTTTGGTGGATCCAGTCTTGGAAAGGAAATAGAGTTTTTAGAATCAACAAATCATCTTGGACAAGTACTAGTTGAGAGAAAGATTCATTTAGTGTATAGGGGAGGTAGCATTGGGTTAATGGGGGGAGTGTCAATGACTGTATTTTTAGGAGGTAGTCAAGTTATGGGGGTTGTCCCCAAAGCTTTAGCATAAGGGAACATTATTGGAAAAAAAAAATTAGAGAGGAACTACAAGTTTACACAATATCTGATCGAATAAATACAATGTTTGAACATGCTAATGCCTTCATTGTCGTACCAGGTGGTCTAGACACATTAGAAGAGATCTTTCATATTACCTCTTGGACCCAACTACACATTCAAACATAAACCTATAGGTATGTTAAACGTTAATGGTTTTTATGATAAATTGTTGTCTTTTCTTAATCATACTGTAAAACAAGAATTTCTAACATCTTCAGCACGACAAATCATAATCTTTGCTGCTACTGCTGAATAATTGATTGACCAACTACAATCTTTCACTCCTGTAATTGATCCCTCTATGAGTCGCATAAATTGGTCAACTAAAAAAAGGCGTAAAAAGCTTAGATTGGATTTGACCTTCGTTTGTGAATCCTCGTGTCTTTTGGTTTTCTTAAAAATATATTATTTTATTTTGTTATTTCTTATATTTATTTAAATGTGTTTCAAGTTTGTTAGTGTTCGGTGCTTTAGGTGATATCTTTTATACTCTATCTTTCTATCCTAGAACATTGAGGACAATATCCTGTTTTGACTAGGGGGAAAGGGTAGTAATTGATATTATTAAAATAAAAAATTAACTAATTGTGTTTTCTATTTCTTAAACCATTTGCAAAACTGTTGTTATTAAGATGGCAGAGTAAATGATTTTTTTTGTTAAAATGACTCTTGAGATGCATCTTAGTAAACATTCTTAACAAGGTCTATTAGAATACTTCTTGAAATATTTAGGTTTAGAAACTCTCGCATTGTTATCACTTAATTCTGCTCATATACTCATTTAACAAGTATTCTTAAACCTTCATTTTCAC
>NW_011500343.1:108397-115191 GCF_000495115.2 Populus euphratica
AAAAAAATAAAAATGATGATAATAAAAATGTAGATAAGTTTGATTTCGTAGCCTCCCTAACCAACGTAATTAAACTTGAAGGAGTGTTTTAACACCTAATACCTTAAAGTCAACTTACTTGGGAGTTATTGGCCCAATGCTTGTTAAATGTGTTGAGGAGAAAAGTTTAAGGGAATCAAACATTGCACGATCTACGTGTCAGTATCTGCATCCCGAGTTATTAAGCTCGAAGGGGTGTCTCAACACATAATGCCCTAAGACCAATTAGTCTGGGAATCATTAGCCGAAAGCTCGTTACATGGGTTAAAGATACATTATGTTTTTAAGTTATATGTATATTAATAAAAAGAAAAAAGAAAAAAATAATAATAATCCCAACACAAGGAAGTTAACTTTAAACATTAGAACAAATTTTTTTTTTTTTTCAAGTATAGCCTCATAACTATGTGTTAATAAATTGAGCACAACATGAAGGTTTATTAATATCTTGTTTAAGAGGTATTGAGCAAATATATAAATTTAATGAGAGTTTGTTTATCTGGATAGATTAATGGAAGTTGAATGATGTTTATTAATATCTTGTTAAGAGGTATTGAGCAGATATATAAATTTAATGAGAGTTTGTTTATCTGGATAGATTAATGGAAGTTAAATGATGAATACCTTGCTTTGTGGAATTTGCAAATTGTTTTTCTATTTTAAGGGGACTAGTAATAAGTTAGTTAGGGGGTGTGATTAGTACTTAAAAGTACATTTTTATCAAGCTTTTATATCATTATTTTGCACTTGAAGTATCAATAACTCCTTAACTAAAATATGTTTTATAATAACAAGTCTAATAGCATAAGGTACCTTTAATTTATGGTAAATATTCATCCTAAATACAAGTTTATCACATAAATAAAAGGATTGATTGATGAGTTAAAGTCTTGAAATTGAAAGGATAAAAAGAGGACGAAACTTAGAAAAGAAATGCTGGTGTAGTCCAAACTGGAACATTGTCTAGTAATTGGGTCATATCTGCAGTTGTAGATCTCAAATTTAGGTCTACTTTATATGGATGGAAAGCTAAGACATAGGCCTAAGAGCCTGTTTGTTTCTGCGTTTCAAAAGCGCTTTTGAAAAAATTTGAAAATTTTTTATTTTTTTATTAACTTCAAATTAATATGTTTTTAGTGTTTTCAAATCATTTTGATGTGCTAATGTCAAAAATGATTTAAAAAAAAAATTGTTGGCATGCATTTTAGCATGAAAAACTATTTAAAAAGCAATAGCAACCACACTTCCAAACAGGCTCTTTGCTTATTAAATGGTTAAACTAAATTTATGTTGTATAACACTTGGTATAACAAATACTTGGCACTTTCATAACTCAACCATATGATGTAACAAACACTTGTGCTATGAAAGAAACTTGATTTCTTGTTCATATAAGTTATAATCATGAATACCTGACAACATTTACAAGTATTAACGTTATTTGAATAAGATAACTAATGTAATCATGTTAACAATTTATAATCTGATTAGAACATATTCAGTTATTGGATCATATCTGGAACTCTAAATCTTGGATTTCAGTTTGGTTTATATGACTAGAATGCTATGACATATGCCTAAGATATTTATGAGAGTATAAGACTCAATTATACTAACTGTATAGTATAACTGACACTTGTGTTATGAAAGGAACTTGATTTATTATTAACATAAGCTATCACCATGAATACCTAACTACATTTACAAGTATTGATATTATTCAAATAAGATGATTAATATAATTATATTAACAAATTATAATCCGATTGAAATTTTCTTTGTGTGGTTTCCAGTTGAGTAATAAAAAGAATTTATACTATACTTATTTGAAATATCATTAATGGATTCTCTAAACTAGATAATTATTTTATTCTTATTTAATCCTTATATCAATATCCTATAAAATTCTCATAAACTCGTTGTTTTATTAAATATATAATATTTGTAATTTATATAGTTTATCTTCATGTGGTTCAAACCTAGTCTTGTCGGATTATTTATTATTTTGATATTCTTGCACTTGGGATAAGACATTAATCTTTTAATCTTGTCAATTACTATAGCTCGATTTTAGTTAGTGTTGAAGGGTTGGTTATCATGGGTCTTTGGTTGGTAAGAGTTTTGTGGAGGAGGGTGGCTACGAGGTTTATCTAACAAGCTTAAGCAACTAAAAAACTAAAAAATTAGTGTGGTCCCTTATTTTTCTTCCATTGTATTTTATTGTGGTCCCTTATTTTTCTTCCATTGTATTTTTTGTCCCCTTAACTATATATATTTTATTTTTTATTTTTTTTATTTTTTGTATTTTGATATTTTTTAAAAGAGTAACATCAATGTTGACTCAATGAAAAAAAAATTAAAATTGGTGCATTAATAGTTGAATATGCAAAAAAAAAATGAATTTAAAAGAGAAAAAATTGGTTTTTTTTCAATCTCAAAACTGTAACATTACTAGTTAAATAGCTTCAATTCTTTTAAGTTAAGCTATACATTTTTCAAGTTTAGAAGAGAGAGAATTAATTTTTTTTCCATCTCCAAACAAAAAAAAAATTCTACATCTCATAATCCATTTCTCTTAAATAATATCTCCATGAAAAAACTCTAAACTAACATTAGTATAGGAGGATTTGTTTTTGTAAATAACACCCACAATTCAATTTATTATTATCAGCGAAGAAAACCGAAATGCAATGGAGTTATTTCGAGCCTCATCAGTTGAATTATTTTTATCTAAATTGAATATGGCTCCTAGGCAATATCTACAATTTTTTTAAAAGATTCTACTACTGATAGTACAATACATGTATATATATAGTGGCAGAGCCACATGGGAGTAAAAGGGGACAATTGTCCCCTTAATTTTTTTTTATATTTTTTATATTATAATATTAATTTAATAATATGATAAGGGGTTGATATACACAGTTATTATTGTTGACTTGTGTCTTATATATATATATATATACACCTTAGCGTATTTCTCAATTCCCCAAACTTTTTCCTTTTCTTTTTTTCTTTTCCCGCTAACTATTCAAGAGCTTTTCTACTTTTTTTTGTTGCTCTATTCCTTATACAAATTTTTTTTCAAGTCCAGTTATGCAATTTTAGATAAAAAAAAATTTCATTTTTTTATTTGTTTTATTATTTAATTTTAGTTTTATTTTTGTATAAGTAGTTATTAAAAATATTAAAGTTTATAATAATTTAGAGTTAAAGATGAATTAAAGATAAATGCTAGTGGATTAGAGTGTAAAATTTTGAACAATAAATATTGATTTGATTGTTTTGAATTAATTAAAAATTATATTATTTTTAATTGAATCGGTTATAATATAGAACAAAAATTTTTTATGAGATGAAAAAGCAAATATTTAAATAGTTCTCGGCAAGTAAAGATTGATATTTGTGAATTAAAATTGTTTTAGTTTGAGATTGGTCTTTTATATTATGTTAATTTTCTTATGCCTTCCTATAAAATAATTAAGAGATATGATTAAATAATTCATATTTTTTTTTTTGTCAAATAATTTATGTTTTACTGGAGAAGAATTAATACTTCTGTGCAAGCTTGATTTTAATTAGTACATATTAGTTTTTTTTTTTTAAAAAAAAGAAATTTTTTTTTGTTTTTAAAAATGATTTGTTATGATAAATTTAGACTATCAATTCTTATCTATATCTATGCATTATATACAACATGCTACATGGTATAAAAGATATAAAATGAATTTTTGTAAATTAATATATATTTTACAATAGATTTCATATAAAAAATTTATAATTATTATGTAACTCAACTTACTTTTATTATTATAAAAATTTAAAGAGAATAATTATAATATAAATTTTTTTATTTTAAAAGTATTTTAGAATTAATTTTATTTTATATGAATTAATATATTTATTTTAAATTAATTTTAAATTCATATCTATATATAATAAAGTATTTATTAATAATTTCCTTTCTCGTTTAATATATTCTGTCTCTAGATGGAAAAAACACGCAGAATAATTTTCTTTACTTACGAACAAAGTAGAGAATTTTCGTAAAAAAGAATGTGAACAGTAAAAGAGCGGCTTGCCCTTGCCAGCTTTTTCACTTTGCAAAATGTGTTGTAACCCAATAGAAGAGAAGAGACACGAACAAGACAGCTTTTTACGAGGGCCCACGCGTTCGGCCAGTAGACATCCAACTAAAGTAACCTGTTCTTCACTTGCAATTATTGTCGATTCCTCACGTGGCTACCTATAATTGGTTCGTTAAACTGGCAAACGTCCCCATTTCAATAATCACAGCTGTATGAATCTCTCCCACGCCAAAGGCACACACTCCCCTTTCCCAACGGAGAATCAAATGATAGGTACGTCTGTGTAATAAAACCCGTCACCGTAGCAGCCAAATGACCTGTCACTTTAACATTCCCACTAATAATAATAATACTACTATCATATCACATGCATCGATTCACCAAATGGCCAAACTGGGACCCATCCAGCCAGACTGTATCAGGCGCTACATTACGGTGCCTATTTGTTTTGTTCGATGCAAGAATCCCAAATTTGTGGGCCCCGAAAATATATTGTTTATCAAACTACACCTTTATCATCTAATTATCACTGACTTTTTGATTTTGTACCTCATCTACGAAAATTACAACTACACTCTTTTATTGCACTTTTTGCCTCATCTGCTGTTAAAGATCATGACTTTGACAATTATTTTTTCTCCACAAAATATCACATTCACATATGTTTTGCCCCAGAGATAAATAAAGAGTTCAAATAAAATACCTAAATTTATGATGATTCTATAAAGCTGAACTATAAATGAAATTAGAATCTCAAGTATTAATTTGATTTATCATAAATACTATAGATAATATAAATCTTTTCAACATTTTGAATTAAAATTCAGAATTTTATTGTTTTCCTTATTTATACTTATTCTTCTCTTACTCATCTCATCTTAATCATAATACAATAATAAAATTAAAATATGTTTTTTTAGATAATATTTGGTATATTAAACAGACATAACTGAATTGGATAAATAATTATCTTTTCTTATATTATTGTGTTTTGGACAAAACAATTTATCTTTTTATTTTGATAAATATCAAAAGAAACTTGGCCTATCTAAAACTTGAACTAGTTTGAGTTTAAGATAAAATAGAGAAATGATCAATCCAACTTGACCCAATAAAAAACCAGGTAAAAAATCCATTAACTTTTTTTTGAATTATTTTTTATCACAACAAGGTTGCTTTGAAATTATTATTTTTTTGTCAAAATAATGTTGCTTTGGATTTTTTTTAATTTGGATCAACTTGAGTTGACCTTTCAAATAGTGACTCATGCCTCACCTTAGGTCAATTCTTGAGTCAAGTTTTAAACTATGATAATAATTATTTTTATTCTTATATTGACTTGATTCAACTCAGGTTGAATCTCCTAACCTATGACATAGGTCTAACCCTAGATTGACCTTTAAATTGAGTTTTAAAATTATGATAATAATTATTGTCCTCCTTACATTAACCTGGATCAACCCAAGTTGACCCTCTCATTCCGTGACTCGAGCCTTACCTTGAATTGATTTTCAAATTGAGTTTTAAAATTATGATAATAACTATTTTTATTCTTATATTATCTCTGGTCAACTCGGGTTGACAATCCTAATCGATCCCTAGATCGACCCTCTAATTAGTTTTTAAAACTACAATAATAATATTTTTGTATCTTTACATTGACTTGAATAAATGATCAACTAGATTTGTGACCTTAGCCCAGCCTTTAGTCTAGCTCCGAGTCAAGTTTTAAAACTACAATGATAACTATTTTTATCCTTACATTAACTTGAGTGAATGATCAGTCCATCTTGTGACTTGGGCCTTACCCCAGGTCAACCCCTAAATCAAGTTTTAAGACTATAATGATAATTACTTTTATCCTTACATTGACTCTAGTCAATGGTCAATCTGATCTGTGACCTAAGTCTTGTCCTAAATCGACTTCCTAATCAGGTTTTAACATTATTATAATAACTAGTTTTATTCATATGTTAACCTAGATTAACTTCTATTAACCCTTATGCAGAGAACAAGCTTGTCCTACTCCTTTTAATGGGACAAAAAAATTCTCTACTATAACAACTGTGAATAAAATTGAAAAATAATTTTTTATTGTTCAAAAGTGCACCAGACAACTTGATAAAAATATTATCATAATCGGTTTATCTTTGCCTAACATATCAAACAAATTAATATTTAAAGAATTATTATGTGTTTTAAATTAATCATATATGCTAGAAATCCTATTTAACTTTGTTGGGTTCTAATAACTCTTTTCTTTTAGTAAGATAGTTTATAATGCTATTGAAGTTCATAATTTTTACTCAAAGTATTGTCTCTTATCAGTTGGGCAAATGGCTAAAAATGTTCTTGTACAAGGGAACAAATTTTTTATTGTTTTTTAATTATGTCTATCATATCTTTGTATAGTATCCAATTCCCAAATATATTCTTTTATCAAATATTTTTATCTAAATCAAAATAAATATATTTTTCATTTTAAAAATATCCCTCAATTATATAATATCATAACAAAAACTTGTCATTAAATTGCTTATTTTTATATAAATAAAAAGATTTAGAATACCCAATCATTCAAATTTTAAAAAATTAAACTTATATTATTATACAACACAAGGGCATTCTTAATATATATATATATATATATATATATATATATAATAT
>NW_011500343.1:115526-130484 GCF_000495115.2 Populus euphratica
ATATATATAATATGAAGATTTTGATAAAAGTACATTTTGAAAAATTAGATATTATATAAGGACATAATACATACAATTACAAGCCTAGTGACATATTAAAGACTTGTTAAAATAAACAAGAATAAATATAGTCATTTACCCCTTATCTCCCAGTGAAATAGGTTACCATCCAATTGGGTGTAAAATCTTCACATAAGAAAAATAAAAAAAATACTTTGAAAAGAAAAATAATAAGTTATATTATCTACTTAAACACAAACATAATAAACAAAATTATCTAATAAAAATAAATTTAAACTCTACAAGTGACTATGAAAAATCCCTATATAAGTAAACATTTCACTAAAAAAAATACATCATTCTATTTTAAAAAAATACAATAAAAAAAATGTAGCAACCAAACTAAAATAAAAAAACACTCACGTAGAGAGAAAAAGAAATACAACTAGCAATTACACCAAATACTCGAAGACTACCATATAATTAATTCCTTTGATATATTATCAAAGTTTACACTTTCAAGAATATTGATCAAGACTATGCATTAAAATCTTATTACATTAAATCAAAGAGAAGTAACAAAAGATTCAAAAACTCATATTTTAAATAAAAAAATAGAAAGTAAAATCTATATTAAATTAAATATATAACAATTTTTATGTTTATATATAATTGCAAAAGATTTATAGCTAAATATGCTATAATAAAGATTGGTTGTAGTAGAATAAATTCATCTGGAAGTTATTACTGACATACCATAATTTTAATAACAAATATCGATTATAGTATAAAAGGATCAACTATGTCAATTTAAATCAAGGTGTAGAGTTGAGATTAAACACCATAAAATTGAAATAAAGCCTGTACTGGAAACCTATTAAACATGGATTTTCAAATCTTCAATAGCTTATATTAATTTGTAACCCTTTCTTTTTTTGGTACAAATTCTTTACTTGATTCTTATTTTAATTGTCTTGATATTATCATTAATGGATCATGTATGTACTCAATTTAACATACATGTTATATATTTTACTATCATAACAATTCAAAAGTGCATTTTTCATACTTGAAGTCGTGCCTCGCACTTTTGGCCATCATAATATATACTTCTTAAATCTTCTCTTGAAAGTTCACTACTCGTAATATTTATTTATGAAATCATCCATTTTTATCACATCAAGATGAAAATAAATTCATCCCCTATTTATGCATCACACGGTTCCTAAGAAATAGGTACCATTTTGTTTTTAATATCTAATTCTCTATAATTTTTAATTAATAACTCAAGTAGTTGACTATGGAATGTTTATCACATTACATATATATCTCACTCTTAATATTTTTTAGATTAATATCTCAATTACTAGCATTATACCTTAAAAACTAACAAAACAGTTCCTTAAAATATTATACATTTATAACTCTTTTTATGTATTCTTGATGTTATTCCAAAGTCAACTTTTGCACTTTATACATCACATTATTAAAATAGTTTTAAATCACACCTCACCTCACTACTAAAATAGCTAACATTTTAATATATCTAAATCATTGACCATTATCAGTTAAATCTCATGTGGGCTACGAAAACCCTTTTCAAACTTACTCCACATATAAATACAATTTATTTGCTCAATTAGCTTCTAACAAGTTGTGTTTACTAACATGCTCTTTTATCTCACTATCCAACTAATAAATGGGTTCTTCTAACATGTGGGGTCATTCATGCAACTAAATTTTTTTTCCTTCATCTTTCATGCCCATTAACACAAATCTCAATGATATATTTACACCTTTTTTATATATAAATCAACATCTTGTCTTATGTAATTATTCTCATTGTAATACTAGCAAATCAAATAGTTAATCAAATTTCCTAGCAATCAAATGCATTGATAATATTAGTTCCTCTCAAAATAGCTAGTCAAATCAAATATCTCAGGCATCACTCTCATTGATGCCACTAGCTCCACTTAGTGTGACTGGTCAATCAAACATCTCAGTCATTAGTCTTACTGATGTTATTATCTCCTTTCAAACAACTTATCAATTCAATATCTTGATCATCAATCTCATAAATGTTAATAACTCTGCTTTAGTCAATTAAACATCCTAGTCATTAGTCTCATTAATGTCATTATCTCCATTTAGGATAACTAATCAATCAAATTTCCTAATCATTAGTCTCATTAATGCGACTAGCTCTACCCAGGGCATCTAATTATTCAAACATCTCGATCATTAGTCTTATTAATACCACTAGCTCCATTTAGAGCAACTAACCAATCAAATATACTAGTCATCAGTCTCATTAATGCCACAAGCTTCACTCAGAACAACTAGTCAATCAAATATCTTGGTCATTAGTCACACTGATGTCACTAGCTCCACTAAAGGTAATTAGTCAAATTAATTTTTTCATGGCTTTAATATTTTAACAATTACTTATCTGTTATATACATATATCAAATTCACTTTGTTAATTAAAATCAACACTTTATACATAAATGCATAAACTCGTTTCCATATAGCAATTATCAGATTTCATTCCAAATAACCTATTAATAACCTGACAGTCAATTGCATTAACATCATTAGCTCCATTTATGGTAGCTAATCAATTAACTTTTTTTTTTAATATTTACATTCATATAAATAAATGTGTATTTAAATAATTTTCAATTCTAAAAGCTTAAAAAATTCTATGAGTAGAAAAGAGTGCAGTGCACCTACCTTGAGCTTATGTGCATGTTGCTGCCTTTTGCTGTTTTTCTATTTTCATAGCCTTTCTTGTACCACCAAGGATTAATTATCATTAATAATGTAACTAGCACCACTATTTCAATTCACTTCTCATCTAAGTATTATTTTCAAACCATTAGCAAAAGAAATCCTCAAAATTTCATACACATACATATTTTTGTTGTTGTTTATACTTTCTCTTATCAATTCAAATGTTAGAACTTTTTATTAACATCAATTATAAGCAAATATTAGAAATTGATTATTTCTAACTGGTTTAGTCCACCTAACCCCAAACACTGTTTGGTATTTTAATCATAACTAAAGTTGTATAAATAAGTTTTGAGCATGTTTAATCTCTATGGAAAGATAAGATTCCATGACAAGATTAAGTGAATTTCTCCAGCCATTTCCTCCACTTCTTATTCCTCTTTTCCAAACTCAAGTTTCCTTTCTTTTGATTTCAAGCTTTCTCTATCTAAAAATTATATTCAAACTCTTTAATCTTTCATTTTTTTTCTTTCAAATTTCTTTGTTCTTTCAAGATTTATATGTTTTAAATCATCCACAACCCTTTAATTTCTTAAAATTCTCTCTAAGATTTTAACCCTTTAAGCTTTTTTCTTTTTTCATCCTTTAGTTGGATTTTTAATAAGGAACGACGAGGCACTATTTAATTTATTTATAAGTTTACCGCTCATTTATGCCTTGGATTTTTTGTTCTCTTAGACTATTTGATTTTCTACTTAAATCACCGGTCCTTACCAAACTCTAATTGACTTAAAGTTATAAACTAAGTAAAAAGGTATGTCAAGAGACTTATTACAACTTTTTAGCCCAATCCAATGGTCAGATTGAAAATTAATCGCAATAGCTTAAAACTTGTAAGTAGGTGATTTTTATGTTAAAATCTGAATTTTCTTATTAATCCTTATTTAAATTATATCAATTATTTCACTAAGTCCTTGGAATCATTTTATCATTCTAAAATATATTTATTTTGCCTTTTATGATTTATTTTATTTATAGACATATTATCATTTTATGGTAATGTTATTGGGTTTTTTTTATTGTTATCTTTTTATCCATCGAAACTCATTATTAGGTGTGCCAAAGTTAGGAATTTTAATCTAAAATTCATAGCCCTTGTCTTAACTACAATAATACCTATATATTTATTTACAAATATCATCTTCTTCATACATGTTACATTTATTATTATTTCTACCATTTATTTATTTCTTTTTATCCTAAGCTTCCATTACTTATTGAGATCTCAATCCTACTTTTATATGGGGGTTTACAATATAATTATTACTTCTTCATTGATCAAATCCCTAAACATATCTATGCATCATTCGGTTTCTCATTTCATTTGTACTTTGCTTATTAGAGAAATTGTATTTTAATAATAGTTTTTAAACTATTTTTCAATTCCTTATAATTAATTATTGAGTGCCATAATTTTGATATTTTTCTCTTTGATGAATCAAAGAACGGGATAATTGCTATATACGATGAGACATTTAAGGCAGGACTTCATCATCCTCTTTATCCTCTTCTCATTGAGTTCCTTAATACTTAACACCTTACGCTATCCTAATTTGCTCCTAAGTTTTGGTTTCATTTATTTTGGAATGTTTTTCTATCATCTTAACTACCCTTGCAATCTTTCCATCATTCACCATTTTTATTAAACTAGTGTCAATAATTTCTTGCCTTTTATTATATGCATAGGGCTTATAAGACACTCTATTCTATGTTGTTAAACATATATGCATCAAACATTACAAGAAATCTATTGACTTTAAAATGGAGCTAGTCAAGTTTTCTTCATAAGGCTTGTGATTGGTTGTCTAGAAGGTTTTTGATATCTAACAATTGAAATACTATAATCAAGACTTCTCCGTCATTTCAAAAGGTTGCCTCCCAGTATATTTATAGAGTTGATTAATGTTTCTCCTTATTAGACTAATAACATTATTCATATCATTAAAGGAATTCAACTTAACAAAGAGAATGATGACATTATTGAAATTAGCCATTCGGTTGAGCATTCAAATAAGTAGAGCTATATGTATAATCTTAATTTTCATTTGATGTTTTGTTATGTATATATTATCTTTATTATATTTTCATTTTCAGTATCCTTCAGGTAATTTTATGCTTTTATTTTTATTTTCCTTCATGTTTATATAGAAGTTTATACGTGTCTTATTATGACAACTATAGTCCTATTTATAGATAATGATTATTTGTTTCATACATCATTTAATTTTTATTTATTTAATTTTCTTAGTATTAGAATAACAATGAAGATTGTTCACTTACTTGTTCAGTTGGGATATTAAGCTCCTTATAAAATTAATGCTCATTAACATTAGGATGATGCTAAGGACTATCTATTTATTATTGACGATTTAGTGAGGGTCAAATTCTTTATGAGATTAGTACACTTAGATATAAAGACAATAGGGAGGACCGTCCATTTTTGTTAATGGTTTAGTAAGGATCAAACTAATTATAAGATTAATATTCATGGATATTAGGATGATGGTGAGATCAATCAATTTTTGTTGATGATTTAACAAAGATTAAAGCATGCTTAGATTGTAGTCAGTCATATTGAAGCATCGATGAATACTTGTTATTTGTTCAGTGAGAGCCAAATCATTTCTCACATTGATAATATATTTCATATGGTTACAACACTTTTTTTGTTTTAGCCAACCATTCGATGAAGACTGAGTTATGTTATAATAGTACTTTTATTTTATATTTCAATAATAAAAGGAAATGTACTTTCATTATGTTATACTACTAATAACATATTCTAAAGTTTTGATAATTCCAAGTTCTAGCTAACTCCTTTTTTCCTTTTTACAATAAACTTGTAAATCTTTGTTTCATTTATTTAACGACTTTAAATAAACCTTGCTAATTATATCATAGCTTTATTAGGTTATTTCTAGTAGATTGTATGCTTCATTGGACTAGGTTACTCAATTTGAACACAAGGAACTCACCTTCGTGTTATAGAACTAAAGAACTTTGATGTGAACCTGTTGATTATATGGTTACAAAAATTTATAATATATTTCATATGGTTATAATAATTTTTTTTGTTTTAGCCAACCATTCAATGAAGACTGAGTTATGCTGCAATAGTACTTTTACTTTATATTTCAATAATAAAAGGAAACGTTTTTTCATTATGTTATACTACTTATAAAATTTTCTAAAGTTTTGATAATTCCAAGGTCTAGCTAACTCCTTGCCTCTTTGTATAATAAACTTGTAAATCTTTGTGTCACTTCTTTAATGACTTTAAATAAACCTTCCTAATTTTATCATAGCTTTATTAGGTCCTTTTTAGTAGATCGTATGCTTCACAACACTAGGTCACTCAATTTAAACACAAGGGGGCTCACCTTCGTGTTATAGAACTAAAGAACTTTGATGCGAACCTGTTGATCACATGGTTAAGCAACCTCTAATGAAATAGATAACAACTTAAAAAGCCAACAATTAGGTTTGATAAAACCCTGACCCAAAAGTAACCGTGTACCTAAGAACTGAAGGTATTGAAAAAAGATTTAGACTCAAAGATAATCTTAAATAAATGAATGTAACCATGAAGCCAGTTAATTTTTGATAAGTCAGTGTATGATCTTTATCTTCTCAAAACAAGGTTATTTTACCACAAACAAACAAAAAGAAAACTCACATTTATTCTTCAATTTACTGCCAAAATTTACAGCTCAAAAAAACATTATATAGTCTCTTCTAACTAACCTTAATATATCATTTTTAGGTTGCAAGCTAATTGGTTTAAACTAGTAATCAACTAATATAAGTCCAATAATAAAATAAACCCCTAAAAAATATGTAATAGGCCATAACAAACCAAAAAAAAAGATAATTATTCAAAAATAAATAAAATAGGATAATAAAACAAACTCTTCATGCTAAAATTTCTCCATGCATCTTTAATCTCTAATTTTTGCATATTCTTGGCATATTTCAATCCTGATTTTAAACACATCATTCTCTCTTGTCTAGATGAATAATTAGGACTACCATACATGGTTGAAAATCTTGAGATTTCTAGTTTCCATACCAGCTTTAATAGCATCAAAATTCAACTTATAGCTCTATATATAACTCAAACAGTATGCGAAGGTCTAGTCTGGTAGATTTGACAATATTTATGTAGTAATTTTTATCATTTGAAATAATATGTCCACAAACTTCATTTAACTTGAAAATTTATCGAAATATAGTTTCATGCACTTAGTATCTCCATGTAAAATTGTAGCTTGATTCAAAGTAAGGTTTGAGAGATATGCATGATTTTGAAAAATTGATCAGCAGACATTTTAAGATCAAATTTAGACCTGACTTGGTTCATATTAAACTCTTTCTTAAAAGGTTGCTATTCTTATTATTGTTTCTTTCCACTTTTCTTTAACCACATCAAAACTAATACTAGTGATTGTTCATTTGATTATATGTCATATTGGATAACTCCAGATCTGGTAACCATACATTGATAAGAATTAAAGCCTTTTTTCCATATCTTAGGCCTATAACATACTTTTAGTTGTGCTATTCAAGGTTTTTTATTAGCTAATAACACTTTTATAAGGTCATATGCCTAATGTTTTCTAGCCTTGATCTCTAACTTTGTTATTTACCTCCACCTATTTATATGGATGTATAATTAATGTTATTTTATCAATATTAAATTGTCAATAAAAGTACTTATATTAACAATGTTATATCAACAATGGTTTACCATTATCTATTATAATTATTGATAAGATCTTGAACTTACAAATTATATTTTTTCACATGAAATTCTTATTGTTTTCTCTTAGTTATATAGGTCATTACTTGAGCTTTCATAAACTTAGTAAAGTAATATATTACTATCATAATAAACTTCCATTATCTAAATGTTTAAAGGAAGGGCCTAAAAAATTAATTCCACATTATACAAATAGACAAGATTTTGTTATGCTTTATAGATTCCATGTCGAATTATAGTGCAATTCTTTATACTTCTAGCATGTGTCACACTTTTTTACCATTTTGATGTGGTCTTTAACCATGAACCCTAGCACTTTTTATGATTCTCTTCTAAATACATATTTATTTGAGTTTGATCTCATTCTAATCTTTCTTATTACTTCCAACACCTTTTCTAAATCTTTTACATGTTTATTCACCAATTTGCTTTTAACTAGTATTTATCGATGTATGTTTTTAAATTCCTTTTTAACTACTACCTGAATATTATATTTATCAACTCTAATAAGTTACACCAATAGTTTTAGCTTGAACAACTACCATATAAAAACATGTGTCATTATTTGTAATTAAAGATATTTTTTCTTGATATTTTTTTATCCATATTTATCTAGTGTTACCTGAGAATACATCTAAAAAATCAAAAATTCATGTCTTCAACTAGTTGACCGATTATATATAATAAAAAACAATCCTTAAAATATACATTGCTTAAGTTTGTGAAATATATACACATCCTTATGTTCTATTTGTTTTCTTAACCATTACCATATGGCTAACCACTCAGGTTAGTCAACCTCCTTTATAAAATTGACATTTAACAACTTCTCTATATATTTTAAAATCATATATATATTTTTTTTTATAGCAAACAAAAGTTCTTTTTTATTGGTAAATACCTATTCATTATACTAAACTTATAAGTGATCACCATTTTTTATACCCCTAATATATCTTTAGACCCTCAAGAAAAAACATCCTTATTCTTTTTACTAACATTGGCCTTTCCACCCTAGCATCTTATTATAGATTGAGGATGTTCATATGTGTGGTCTTCCCTCTTTTCAATTATGTCAAATAGTATTGTTTGACTTCTTTTAGATCACTGTTTACCTCATCCATACCTTTTTTTATAGGGAACTTTATTACTTAATTATATGTGAAAACAATTTCCCTTGATTGTGTTAATAACCAAGCTCTTTTTTCTCTCAATTATTCAATCAACTAGATGTTTTTTCATTCTTATCAAATCTTCCACCTCCTTGGTATGATTAGCCTCCCCTATTGATTGACGTTCTTCTTTAGCCATTCTTTATGTTTTTAAAACGACCTTCCTTTCAATTGATTTGGACATTAATCTGATCAATAAACTTTTTCCAGGAAATATTTATTGATGAAGCTTTATATCTTGTCATAAGAGTTACACAATGTTTTATGTTATATCTATACCCCTTATAAAGTATACAATACTTATCATTCTCTTTTCTCATTTTAAAGATCCTTGAGGCCATCATATATATTTTCTCATCTTATCACAATAAATGTTTTCTAGCTAATAATTAAAAGGATCTGATAACGAATGTAAGTTCTCACCCTATCACCTATTTGAGCACTCCAATTATCCCTCTTCCATGATGGCTCTACTAAACCTATTCTTCTCAAATTCTTAAAAAGTTAGTCTTTCTCCCTAATCAATACTTAGTCTCTTACATGACTTCTTTAAGATGTATATATCGTTTAACATTGTTTTTAAGCTTTTGCATAGTTTTTGGTTCCTCCAATCTGAATGCCTTATTGAATTCTTCAATGTTAGTTGACACTATAGTTGCTACAATTAAATATGTTATTTCCAGTATTTTTACATCTAATCTTATCATAAACTCTATCAAAGTCTTTCTCATTCTCTTTTATAGCCATCAATATTTTACTTGACCTTTTACTTGTGATGAAATGCCCTGGAAATAAATTATAGGTATCTTGAAAACTAGTAATGTACTCTGACGGTAGGTTAGAGAACTGGGTCATTGTTGTACCCTTTAATGTTAATGAAAATGCATAATATAACATTGGATTTATAATTTAGTACAAAGTCATTAGTGATTCAGAACAACTAAAATAATCATTTAGGTCCATTAATATGTTGTATGATTTTAGTATAAGAATCCTCATGTACAGAGAAGCTTTAAGTATTATAGCTTATAAATAAAGATTTATTTTCTATTTGCCCTCATTCAATCTACACTTTAGGGCTTCCTTTATTCTCTCAAATTTTTATTAGTGTATCTTTCTCACTAAAACTTTAACTACTTTTTTTAACCTTTGTTTTTACTTTTTTTTTTTATCTCCCTCTCACCATTTCTCATAATTCTTTCCTTTTATTTATTTTTTGGTATACTTTCTTCTCCATCAACCTTCTTTATTTTATACATTGATTGAGCTTGCTTAGGGTCCGTTTGGCATTGCGTTTCAAAAGCGCTTTTGAAAAAAATTGATTTTTTTTTTGCTTTGAATTAATATGTTTTTGATGTTTTCAAATACTTTTGATGTGTTGATCTCAAAAATAATTTTTAAAAAATAAAAAAAATATTATTGGCATATTTTTCTAAGTGAAAAACACTTTGAAAAGCAACAGTAACCACACTCCCAAACAAGCTCTTAGTCTGAAATAAAGCCTTCTGCACTACTTATACAATCATGTTTTGTACCTTGGTTTACTCTTGTTCTTTTTATTTAATACTTCCAACCTTTCATCCTCTATAATTTCCTTCTTATTCACATTCTAGTTATGATCAAGTACTAATGCTTGATAAATTTTGATATTGTGAGCTATAGTTTTTTGTTACAAGATTCTTACATACGATGTTAAATATTATTATCATCTTCAATCTTTCAAATCTATATATAAATTATAGATTTATAAAATAAAAGGTTTAATTGAGTCAAAAACTTGATAAATTTTTAACTTATCAAGTCAATAATATATTAGAAAATATTTGTGTATATTATTGTTGAATAGTAATATAATATGTTTATGTGCTGTATTATTACTTTTTATATCAGCCATTTTATTTTCTTATTTGATACTCAAGGTTTTCCATTTTCCTTCTAGCAAAGGTATTATAGTCCTTTTACATATAGTTGCACTTTTCCGCTTCACCATTCATTATATAAAACAAAAAAACATGAGTATTATGTAATTATGAATATGCAAGTTCAGTGGTAGAAATCAATAGGTGTACAGAGATGAAAGCCTTGGATTTGAGTTGCGACAAAAATAAGGGTGCCATTATAATTGTCAATAGATAGGGATTTAAACATAAACTTGATTAATAATTTGCCTTATTTAATATGTTTATCAAACGGCTACTAAAGTGGGCCCTTTTTATTAATAAACGATCTAGATCTACCAAATCATGACCGTTGCGTTTTACTAAGGGGCCCTATATATACAGAACTTCTATTGCTGCCAGCCTACATCACCACGTTCTCATTCTGTATTCTCGATTCTTGCATCCTCCACCTCTCTTCTCTCTTAAAAAATGGATCGGAATGGCATGCTTGGATTGGCACTGATGTGCATTATTATCGCCGGTGTCGGTGGTCAAGCACCGGCTGCGACACCGACATCAACTCCCGCGACTCCAACAACTTCTGCCGTGCCGGTAGCAGCACCAACAAAACCTACAACACCAGCTCCCGTATCATCACCACCTGCGGCGACACCAGCAGCTTCTCCACCGAAACAGACGGTTTCAGGTCCAGTTGCGGCTCCATTGGCCACACCACCTCCATCCGTGGCTCCAGTTAGCTCCCCACCGACTCCAGTTCCTGTTAGTTCTCCACCAGCAAAATCTCCTCCGTCTCCTGAGCCTGTTGCTTCCCCAACTAGTGCTCCGCCGGCAAGCACTCCAGTTGCTCCACCGACGGCAGAGGTCCCTGCTCCTTCTCATAGTAAAAAGAAGCCAAAGAAGCAACAAGCACCAGCTCCTGGTCCGGCATTGTTGAGCCCACCAGCACCACCAACGGAGGCCCCTGGACCTAGTGCTGAATCCATCTCTCCTGGTCCTGCTCTCTCTGACAACGTAAGTCATCATTTCATCTTTATTTATGAGCAGTCTTATTAAACATGCTTGATAGGGAAATGTGAGGCATAGATCTAGAACTTAGATCATAAAAACACAGCAAGTTAGATCTAATTTAAGGGTTTTTTTTAATGTATTGAAATTGATATTTAATTAATATATAATTGTCATGTGCTAGGTAAATTTATTGCAGTTCAACCTGTTTTTATTTAAAAAAATATATTAAATCGATATTTTTTATTTGTTTATTTATGATATTATTTTTTTTAAAAAATTAATATTTTAATAAAAAAATTCTTGAAAAACACGTTTGAAAATATTTGCCCAATGATTTAACAATTTTTTAATTTGAAAATGAATAATTCATTTGTTTCAACATAATGTTTAGTTTTATAACTTTAAAGAAAGGGCTCCGAAGATCTTAAACTATAGCTATAAAACCAACCCTAATTCAATTAAAATGGAAAGATCTTTGTTATGGGAAAAGAGAACGATAATACTAGTAAGAAGAACTCGTTTATGTTTTCCTAAAATTGAGCCGACTGCTGGGCACGAGTCGCTCAGCGGCCGACAACTCTTGATTATATTTCAATTTAGATCTCTATATATCATGATTGAAGCGAATTTGAGTAATTTGACATTTACTTAATTATTGAATATAACAGAGTGGAGCGGAAACAATAAGATGCTTGCAGAAGATGGTAGGAGGTTTGGCATTGGGATGGGGTCTGCTTGCTTTGATCTTCTAGAGAGAGAGAGAGGGAGAAGATGTTGTCATCATATTACTTCTGTAATATTATTATTTTAATCTTTTGTCCCCCATGTTCTCTTAATTATTTCGGGCTGATCACATCTGATATATTTTTAATTTCACATTTTTTGGTTAAATTATTTTTGTTACTCCTCGGCTTGCGGTCTGGTCTCGGGGGGTGACAACACTTGCTTTGTATCTTGTAGTTCTCTATTCACAACCTTTATCTTTTTCCGATTATTATAGGTATGGTGATTCTCCTGATTTTCCTTTTCTTTTTTCTGTTTTTACTTTATTTAACATCCCTCGTTTTTTGTGATAAATAATACAAAGTTAAAGGCTTCAGGGGTGACTCAAATCAATTTAAAATAGTGATGTTTTACTTTAAAAAAAAATTAAATTGAATTTTGACAAGATCATGAGTTAGTTTTTAGGATGGCCATGTCCTATTTCAATTTACTTTTCTTAGTTTAATGGTTATGGGTTAGGTCTTTCTTTTGTGGGATTGTTATGTGTAAAAAAACGTAAGGGAAGAAAGCTAAAGCTGCGGGAAAGAAAGAGGGCAACTATTGAGCACGGAACTGGATTTTGATTGCAGTGTGACTCTTGAGCACGGAACTGGATTTTGATTGCAGTTGGCGAGATCTGTTAAAACAAAGAGAGATCGGTTAAAACAAAGAGTAGTCATTTCATGTCTTATTTCTCGCAGTAGATAATGAGAGAAATGCAGTGGTGATTTCCAAGGAAATCTTTCTTTTCTTTTCTTTTTCTCGGGGAACAACTGAAACACATTAGAAGCTGCATTAAACTGGGATTTTTTTTTTACAATTTTGGGGTAGTTAAATAATCTACATTTGCTTTGTACACCTTAGATAAAAATTTTATAGTGTTAAAAGTAATAATGCTATTTCTAATTATAGCATAAATGGATAAAAAAAAATAATGGTGGAAATATTGGTTAAAAATCAATGATAGTATTGTGAAATAGTGATAAGTCATAAATGGAATCTACGGAATTTTTTTTTTTTTACTGGTTAGCTTTTGAAATCCATTTTATTGTGAAAAAGTAAAATTATTTAAAGTAAGAGGATGGTTTTTAGGATTTAATAGAATAATTAATACCATACATGGAATGGTGAAAAAAAATTAAATTTTTGTGTAAAATTACTTTTTAACTAGTTTTATGCTATTAAATATAATTTTTTTATCCAACCATTAAATTATGTAACATTGATTTATAAATAGACTAAAATTTTATAATATTAACAATCAAGCAAAAATTTAAAAAAAGCTCGTTAAAGTAAAATGATTATTTGAACTCCTTAAATTGTCAATAGAACTAGAAATAAAGATGAAAAAGAGAGAAAAATGGTGAGAGCTAAAGCATTAAAAATTCTTCAAAGAAAAGTAGAAATTGAGGAAGATTTATAAGTTAGGAAATGTGAAATACCAACTAATCCATCAAACAAAGATTTAAGAGGAAATCATGTGAGAGAAAATACAAAATCCATTTTATTGTTGAAAAACTGAAGGAGTGAGGAATTTTTTTTTTTTGACTGGTTAGCTTTTGAAATCCATTTTATTGTTGGATAAGAAATTCTAAGTTTTAAGGCATAATTCTTAGATTTTTGAATTAGGATTCTTTGGAAAAAAATTAAGAAAATTGTGAAATTGATGTTATTGTAAAGAAATAGGTTGTTTGTAGATGATGTAAATAATGAATTATTGGAAAAAAAAAGAAGTAAGTGTTTTAGAGAGAATTAGGACCAACTATTTTGGAAAAAAAATGAGAAACATTGAAATTTAATAAAAGTTTTGTGTAATTTAGTGAAATTAATATGTATTAATGTATTTAGGTGGATTGGAATGGATTTAATAACTTTATTTAGTTGTGATTAAATATTTAATGAACTTGGAATTATAAAGGAGAAGAATTTGGTGTGAGATATGACTAAGATTACAAGTTCGATTTTAAAAATGTAAAATAGATGTTGATAGAAGTTTCGAGATAGAAAATAAATTTGGAAATAAAAAGAAATAAGACCCTCAGGATAGGCCATTAAAGGGAGTTTTATTATACATCATAGTTCTAAAAGTTTCAATAATTGTGTGATAAGTATATAAATGTGAGTAGGAAGAATAAAAGAATTAAAAAGATGGCTTGGTAAATAAAAATTAAATTAAAAATATGCTTGTTATGTAAAGTAAGTTAGGGAATATAAATTTCTACATAAGATAAATTAGAAATATGAATGTTTTATTAATTTGAAAGAGTTAATAGTTATGTATTATTTTAGTATTGTGATTGAATGAATATATGTTATTAAAAATTTAAAATCTATATACAAATAAAATTGATTTTTATGATGAATGAATGAAAAATAATATATTGTTTTTACTTAGTAGCAGAGGATCATTTCATGCATTCAAATATTAGGTAAGTTGATATGATCAAAAAAATTATATCTTCTCTCAAGTGTAGGAATGTCAAAGTAATAAATAACCCGACAAGACCGGGGTCGAACCACAAAGAAGTTAATTGTATAAATTATAAATAACAATAATACA
>NW_011500343.1:132002-132330 GCF_000495115.2 Populus euphratica
AAAGCATAAAAAATACAAAGAATACAAAGAGAGAAAGGAAGAGCATGATTCTATTATGAAAATCAAGATGCCTAAATGCATGGAAAATGCCACCTTTTATAGGCCAAAATTGAGAACTATTGATTTGATGACTAATTGATGAGTGGGTGACCAACTCTTGACTTGATGACAATCCTTATCTTCTCTTGTCTGCCCAAAACGTCATTGATAACGTCAAAATTAGAACCACTTGAAATATATGAAAGCTGTAGGAAATTATCTTAACTTTCTAGGTAAAAAAATTAAGGTTATTTGGACTTCTAGAACTCCAGATATAGGCCAAATACTG
>NW_011500343.1:132857-135852 GCF_000495115.2 Populus euphratica
AAACTATTGATTTGATGACTAATTGATAAGTGGGTGGCCACATCTTGACTTGGTAACAATATTTATCTTATTATCTGAATAAAATATCATTGATAACGTCAAAATTTGAACTAGACCTCCACATGAAAGTTTTAGGAAATTGTCTTAACTTTTCAAGAAAAAAAATTGAGGTTATTTGGATTTCTAGAACTCAAGATATAGGTTGAACACTGAACAATGTCTGGGTTGTAGGACAGATTCAGACTTCTTCGTTGTTGCTACAATTTGGACTTGAAAGCGGTCTTTTTAAATCTTGAACTCCCATGAAAGTTGTAGGCCCATGTCTTACCTTTCTATCCATATAAAGTAGACTTAAATCCGAGATTTGCAACTCCAAATATGACTTCATTACCAAACAGTATTTTAGTATGGATTGCATTAGTATCTCTTCTCTAAGTTTGACCATCTCTTTGTCCTTTTAATTTCAATATTTAAACTCATCAATCAATCCTTTTATTTATGTGATAGGTCTACATTTAAGATGAACATTTATCATAAATTAGATGTATCTTATATTATTAGATATGCTATTATAAAACATGCTTTAGTTAAGGAGTTATTGATACTTTAAGTGCAAAATGATGATATAAAACCTTGATAAAAATATACTTTTAAGTACTAATCATAAGTGCTCAACATCTTATAGCTAGAGGATTACTTAACCATGTTTGTAATTCTTCCTTAAATATATAATAACCTTATTTAATAAATAATAAATTGTTGAAAAAACTAGTTACTGTCCTAAGTAACAAGTGATTGAGAAACTAGTTACCTTAGTTAATGATACTAGTGCCCTAATAAATGGGTAGAAAAAGATATTGATTCTTGGTTAATGAGATTAATACCTTAACTAATAGGCAAATGAAAATATAAATCCCTTGATTAATATGATCGATGCCCTAGTTAATGAGTAGATAGAGATTTTAGTTCCTAATAAAAGAGATGATTCCTTGATTAATGAGAACTTGGATAAATTAGTCCTTAAGATCATTGAGACTAGCGTCCTGGTTAATGAGCAATTGGAGAAATTTATAATGTAGAAATGTAACAAGTGCTGCTTTAGCAAAAGAAGATATTACATTTTTAAATCATGTGAATTGTATGAATTGAGAATAATTACATATAAAAGTAATAATAGTAAATGTTTTTTATGTATAAACTAATTATACTAAGTATTATATAAATCTAATGCTTCATAGAATCATGATGAGTAGTGTTTATCGTATTTGTAGTTTTATAAAATCCATATATATTTTGTTATATAATATGATTTTATAATTAAGTAGTGTATGAATAGTGTTGTGAAAATATTGTCTCATTACAATTTATAATTTTTATTTACAATCTTCAAAATAGTTCAAGAAACTTTTTTAGACCATAAAGCCCTTTCTTCTTGAAGTGGAAGGCCTAAGGGCTAACTTGCTCTTATTCATTCATTTATTTTAAGAAGGGAACCGAAGGCTGTCAAATTTGAGTTTCAAATATTAACCACTAAAAATGTTTTTTTTTTTTTAAAATACCATAGTTATGAAATGTGGATTGTAAAAAAAATACCATAGTTATGAAATGTGGATTGTAGCATCTATTTTAGGATTGTAGCTAGCAATCCACGCTTGATTTTAGGATAAAATAAAATACAAAACTAATTACTACTAATATCATGTAGAGAATTCAATATAATAATTATTAAGTTGCTCCAATTCTTATGTTAATTCAAATCATAGCAGACATAAAATGAAAAGATGTAATTATGTGATGGCTTTGCTGGCAAAAAAGGTATACAAAGAACAACATGCAACTTGCATTGGATATGGTAATTGTTAACATTTTATTAATTTCTAATTTCAACAAATTACTCCTAATTATTTGGATAATTATTTTATTTTTATAGAAACTTGATAAAAGTTTATAATTTTTTTATTCAAATTTCCATCATTATTATTCTAATGGGTAATCAAATATATATATAATTAATAATTTGAATTGATCTCCAGGTATTACTTGTTAAACATGCTCATTGACCCTTAAAAAATTTCTTTAATTTTATCTTCTTATCTATATGAATTTTCAAACAATCTCCAATTCATCAAATGAAAAGGAACATCAAATTTTTATCTTCTTATCTATATGAATTTTCAAACAATCTCCAATTCATCAAATGAAAAGGAACATCAAATTGAGGTTGTACTATAAGAAAAACATGATTTAAATCCCTGGTTTCTTCAAAGTTAAAAGGCATCAAGTATAATAATTTTTTCTAAGGTTTTCATACACTTATCATAATTATAATTTATCACCTTAATAGTTATTAATTTTTCCTCTCACTTGTCATCAACCTTTATTTCAAGCTTAGGTTATAAAACCAAAGATTTTTTTTCCCTTATGTTCAATCATAATTTTTTTTTTTGCATACACCTAGATGACTCCATATGTTACTTGTCATATTAAATATAATCAACCAACATAAGTTTAATAATGAAATAAACTCCTAAATAATGTTTAATAGGTCAGAACAAATCCAAATTAAAAATAATTCGTCAATATTAAATAAATAAATTAGGATAATAAAAACAAAGTCATTGACACGACTAAAAGATTGATTGTCTTCTTTCAAGTGTAGGAGTGTCGAAGTAATAAATAACACCACAAGGCCGGGGTAAAATCACATGGAGGTTAATTGTGCAAATTATAAACAACAATTATAAACAATAACAATAATAATTAGTGGTAGTAGTAGTTGACACGACTAAAAGATTGATGTCTTCTATCAAGTGCAGGAGTGTCGAAGTAATATATAACCCGGCAAGACCGGGGTCGAACCACAAGGAGGTTAATTGTATAAATTACAGATAACAATAATACAACAACAATGACAATAATAACAATAATAACAACAACAATGACAACAATAATAACAATAATAATAATAGTAGTAGTAGTAGTAGTAGTAGTAATA
>NW_011500343.1:136373-136727 GCF_000495115.2 Populus euphratica
AGGTAAAAAAATTAAGGTCATTTGGACTTCTTTTACATTATACTTATTCTTACACCATTAGTGTAACCTTTTCACCTTGACATAATTAACTTAGCTAGACATAATGAAAGAAAGCAAAATAGATAAACAAAATAAGAACATAAAAGTTAACTAAGTAAAGGAAAGGAAATGAAAGGCATAAACTTAATATTAATGAAAACAAAGCATAAAAAATACAAAGAGAGAAAGGAAGAGCATGATCTTGATCTGAACACATGGATGCCTAAATGCATGGCAAATGCCTCCACAAAATAAACTGGTTTTAGATACAAAATAAACTATATTTTAGCTAAAGACAATAGCTTTGATAGGAAT